>NW_003519339.1:155152-269154 GCF_000190715.1 Dictyostelium purpureum
AATATCATTAAAGCAATTAGAAAATCTCAGAGTCATTCCCATCATCATTTTGCGGAAGTACAATTAAAAGTTCAAAGAGTACGGGAGTGGTAAGATACCAGCAATCGACTGGTGAAATCGCCGATGGTGGCTATTATCAAAGGATACTGACTGCAAGTGCTAAGAAGATGGGGAAAGGGAATCTTATGGATACTAAACAGAGAGTTATAAACTTTTACATCGTATATATTAGGACAAATATCAAGTTATTTAATCATCAAATGGCAAATTTTATTAATATGGTCAACACCACATGCATTAAAGGTGAGGGTATGACTAGGGTTCATTTTATCTGGTACGGTTATCGGTGTGGGTGATGACGAAGTCGTTTATTTTCCTCCAACAATTTAACTCGTCGTATAATTCTTTTTTTACGATCTTACTGTTCTTAACAAAAACCTTTGGGTCTGCGTTAATTCGGTAAGAGTAGTAAAGAATTATGTTTCCACTATCAAGAATAACGTATTACCCATATATTGAAGAATTCAATGGTGATGAAATTAAAGAAATCAATAAAATTGCAGATTGGTTGCTATCAGCACCTAACAATCAAAGTCCAAATGGTTTTAAAGTCTTCAAATTAATGAGCTCTAAAAGAGCAAATTATCCTATGGATCAAGGAGGTTGGAATCTTTGGAATATCAAAAACAGACAAAAAGCACAAAGATTATGGATGATAAATCAAATAATCAATAGAATTGAAACTAATAAAATAGAATCAGAATATCAACACAGTTGGAAACATCAAATATCAACCAAAAAGATAACTTCAGATTACTTACTTAAAAACTGCAATGATTGGATACAAATAAAAGTAAAAAAAGGACTACTAGAAGGTTTGAAATCCATTAAAAATAAAGATGGCAAACCTCTTTCTTTAGCAGAATGGTATTCGGAAATAAACAATCTCAACAGTTTTACACCAAAAACAGAATTCCAACAATGTCTTCAACTTACAGGTTATAGCTATATCAACCTATTCAATAATATACTTAATATTAAAGATCCAAAATCAAGAAAAACCCTATTCAAATTCCAAGCAAGATGCTTGCCCATCAACTTCATTCACAAAAAACCATGTAGACTATGTAATGAAAATCTTCATAACGATCCATATGGTCATCTATTTTTCAAATGTAAAAAAACTCTGAAATTCATCAACTTCAATAAACTAAAATCATTTATATTCACTACTTCGGGGAGAGTCCTCAATTGGTCACTTGATATAACAAGATTAAGAAGGAATATATCAATAAAAAATATAACATATAAAATCCCAGAAGGTCGCAAATCAGATGGAGAAATAAATATGGATTACAACAACACCAGATTTCACAAATCACACTTCCAATGGAACAATAAAGCAATAGATTTCGACTTAACTAGATGCTTCGCTTATAGAAATGCCATAGCCCTAATATTTCATCAAGTTTGGATTTGGTTATGTAAAGAATTATACGACGATCAAGAAAATACAATAAAAGAACTCCACTATAAGAATCTACCCTCAAATTGGACTAAGCTAGCTACTTTAGAATACATAAAAGGTTTAAAAAACATCAAGGAAAAACACGCTAAACAACCACAAGCAATTAGCAACATCAATGAAGAATAGCAAGAGCATACTTCATCAGCATCAAATCATTACCAAATACCAATAGTTTAGAATATTTTCTTTAAAAACTTTATAAAAAACATTAAATAAAATTTTACTGATTAATTTAAAGCATTTGCTTTTAATTATCTTCACTTTTTAAAAAAAATAAAAAAATAAAGTATAAATAAATAATAAATAAACAATAAAAATAAAGATAATAAAATTATTTGATTTTTAAGTTTATGCGAAAATTAAATAAAACGAAAAATTTCGAAAAATTTTTATTTTATTTTTTTATTTTTTATTTTTTTTATTTTTTTAAATTTAATTATTAATTATTATAATTGATTGATTAAATGACTATTTAAGTTATAATTAATTGAGTTTTGATGATAATAAATTACAATGTAATGTATTCATATGCATTTTAGAATTAAATGAATATTACAGTTATAATTATATCTCAACTAAATAATATTTATTTTTTCCTTTATTTTAAATAATTTCTCTTACTTTAGCAGAATGTTATTCGGATATCAATAGTGTAGAATATTTTCTTTAAAAACTTTATAAAAAAAAAAACATAAAATAAATTTTACTGATTAATTTAAACATTTGATTTTAATTATCTTCACTTTTAAAAAAAAAAAAAAAAAAAAAAAAAAGAATGGTATTCTGAAATAAATAATCTTAACAATTTTACACTAAAAACAGAGTTCCGACAATGTATTCAGCTTACAGGTTATATCTAAATCAACTTATTCAATACTTAATAAAGATCCAAAATCAAGAAACACCCTATTTAAATTCCAAGCAAGATGCTTACCCATCAAATTCACAACAAACCATGTAGACCATGTAGAAAATCTTCATAACGATCCTAATGGTCACCTCTTTTTCAAATGTAAAAAAACTCTGAAATTCATCAACTTTAATTATTGCTCAGGATCGAGTTTTAAAACTAGGAGTGATCCTATATTTTCTAATCAAAATCCGGATCCTTTTTCCTAAAATTCGATCCTAAAAAAATCCTTCAATAAAATCGTGTATTTTTAATTATAATAAATAAAAACCTTTAATACATTACTTTAATTGTAATTTTATTAAATAATATTTAAAATTTTTTATTTTTTTTTTTTATTTTTTTTTTATAAAAAAGATGATTTTTAGGTGTTTATAATAAAAAAATAATCACAAACTTGGTTCAATGAATTTTTTATTTCTTCTCAAAATTAAATTTGACCATTTTCTTTGATACACTAAAAAAATAAATTTTTGAAATATTTTTTTTAAAAAATAATATTTTTGATACTTATTCTAAAATCAAATATTAATACTTGTATTACTTATAGGTAAATAAAAATATTATTTTTCCACCTCCCAAAATTTTCAAAAAAATAAATCGTGCCTCTAAAAAAATTAAAAATAATAATAACAACAAAAATAAAAATAACAACATAAAAATAAATTACAAATTTCAATAATAGTAGCAGACCAAAAATATAAAAAAAACTATGGAAGTATGTATGCCAAATCTACATTACACCTCAATTTACTGAAATTAACTTAAAAGAATTAATTTCAGAATCAGATTCAAAATATTACGTGTCAGACAAAAGACAAAATAAAATGGGTTTTCAAATAGGCTCTTATTTACACTGGAGATACTGAAATAAAGGTGCAGTTATTTATTCCATTTTATTTAATACATGTCGCTCATAGCAACTGACACCTGCTTTGCTCATGTTAGAATGAAGGTCTTAACAGACAAAATTGAAATAATTAAATAATCAAAATGGAGGAATAGTTCTTGGCTCAAGAAAAATACAAATAAGAGCAAATAGAAATGAATATGATCTATTTAACTGGGAGCATGAACTTCTGAAACAAACCGAATAAGAAATGAGTGAAATAGGAATAGAGGTCCTAGCATACACACAACCTCAAACGGAAAATTTGAACTTAAAATCGCCGAAAAACAAAAATACAAAAAGTACCAAACCTAAACAACCAATAACTCAGGACAGTACATCACATCAAGCTAATCAAGCTAACCAAATATAGACAATCTATAATAGATGACTTCTTCAAAGTAGTGTTTTTGAATATAAAACATTTTAAATAGGGCAATGTAATGAATCAGTAGTCTATATCTTTAATGTGATTATATTTTGTTGCGTCTCCAAAAGTGTTTATTTTAGAGTTTATTATTTTTTCGTTAAGTAGTTTAATTGTGTAACTTCGTCATAATCGTATACCTTTTCATTACAGCATGTAGTATATGACCACCATAAGGTTTGAACATATAAAGTAGTTCAAATTAATAGTATAATGATAACCTTTTGATTGATTTTGGCGGTTGTTGCTTGGCAGAAAAGATTTATAATATTGTCTATTTTCAATGAATCTTGATAGTTTTTAGCTATTTTGCTTGTGTCATCTGCGAATTGACGTATCTTTTGGCCAAATATTCCTTCTATTTCTTAATTTTTTTTATTGCTGTTGCCATACTAGAGCAAATAGTGTTGGTGATATTGGGTCCCCTTTTTTGGTACCTCTTTTTGATGTGAATGGGTCTGAAAAAGCACCATTGATTACAACTCTGATTTCTGAATCTGTGAGCATGTCTTTTATTTTGATGAATTTGATTGGCAATTTGAGATGTTCGACGGCGGGGGGACATTTATTCAACAATAATGTAGTATAACTGCCCCCCCGTCCGACCATATATATACTGTTATGATATCGCTATATTAACGCTATGACCCTAGGCTAATTAAGAGTCACTAACTGCTGTTTACTAACTACTGCTTAGTAACTACCAATTCCAGTGTTTCCAAATAACTTAAGAATTAGCTTCTAGAACCAATCTCATTCAGTATAAATACCTTAAGTTCTCAGTCTAAAACTTCAGAGGTTTTTTTATTCTATATTATTAAATAAACTACAATTTCATTACACATATAATATTTGTTATTTGTTGTTTATTTGTTATACTTATTTTACATATATATACTTAATCATTTGTAAGCTGTATAGAGCTTCATTACATTTTGGCGACAGCTCATCAGAATCTGTTTTGTCTCGTTTTGCGTTTGTTTTAAATTTTTTTGGGGGAAGAGAATTAGGTTATTTATCTCTTTTATTGTTTAGTTAATTATTGTAATCTTTTGTGTGATAAAGATATTTTGTTCAAGTTTTTAATTCAGGTAATTTTATGTGTTAACCCCAGTTTTGTTTTAAGTATAGTAATAATTGTAGTAGTTTATTTGTTTTTAATTGTTTGTTAAAGTGTGTTAACCTCTCCACATAATATTCGGAAGATTTTAAATTTTTAAAAAAATTAATTAAAATTTTAAAAAAAAAAAAAAAAAAAAAAAAATTTTATTTTTAATTAATTTGTCGGTTCATAAATAAGAAGATATAAAAAAAAAAAAAAAAAAAAATAAAAATAAATTTCAAAAATGTTTCCATTTAATAACCAAGGTGATATAAATAGTAATTCAGAAAGTAATAGTTCAAATTTAGAAAGAAATGACGTTTTTAATAATAGTTTAAATAATAATAATTTTGAAAATGAAAATAGTAATTTAGTAAATAATAATAATAAAGTTAAAAATAATTATCAAGTTAAAGCGGAAGCCACAAATCCTACTGTAAAACCTACAGGTATCATTCCACCATCCCAGAAAAAACCTACAGTAAATAATAACTCAAATAATGCCAAGTTAAAAGAACAAGAACTAAAAATGATGGAATTGATAAACAATCAGATGAAAATATTGAAGGAATTAAATTTTCAACCAAATCGTACTCCATTTCCAGAAGAATCTAAATTTGATGGAGCTAATAAAGCAGAGTTCGATAAGAATTGGGATTTATTTGAATTCTTATTTAGACATCATTTTGTTAGACCAACAAGTGCTAACTTACTCTCCAGTTTGCGTGGTAGTGCAATAGATAGATTAAGATCTATTGACCCGTTTAATTCAAATTCCGTAGAAGATAATATTCTCAGGTTAAGAAGATATTATCAAGATAGTCCAAGTGTCGTCTTGGATAGATTCTCTAATTTTTCTAGAGAAAATAAATTTAAATCATTAGATGCCTTGCTACTTGTATTCTCAATAGTAAAGAAAAGAAGTAATTTACCAGATGAAGCAGCAATCACATTTTTAAACCAAGCTTTAGGATGTAATTTTAAAGATTATTTGGCTTTAAAATGTAGAAAGGACTCCACTTATCAAGAATATCTCGAAGAAGTAAGAAACTTAGAAATCGCTTTCACTGAATCCAAAGGAGTTTCCTTATATTTAATTAAAGAACCATTAAATGGTATTTTTGGTACAAATAGAACCCCTAATGTCTCAATGGCAAATGCAAATAATCCAAGTTTTAATGTTGCCGGTATAAGTAATGATACACAAAACATGTCCGTCGTTTGTTATTCGTGCGGAATGGAAGGACACTTTAGTAGAAATTGTCAAAACAAAGATAAGTTTTCCCAAAATAGAAGTAATAGATATATTAATAGTAATCATAGGAATAGTAATAATTATAATCAAAATGGATATAATCAAAATAATTACAATAATTATCAGTTAAATAGAAATAAGAGTAATAATCAAAGATCAAGTTTTAATAGTTATAATAATAATAATAGTAATAGAAATAGATATGTTAATCAACAAAATTATAGAGATAGAAATAATAGTAATTTAAATAATGACTATATAGGTAATGATGTAAACGTCGAGCCAACAATCAACACAATCGCTAGTGTTTCAGGATATAAAAAGGTATGTGCAAATTTGAAGATAAAACAATCAAGGTGTTAGAGTTCTCATAGATACTGGTGCTAGCTTATCATGCATAAGAGAATCACTTGCAAAAAGACTCAATCTCTCAATTAACTCAAGTAAAAAAATCATACAATCTGTAAGTAACCACAAACTACTTCCAATTGGTACAACTATCTGTAACCTTTCGTTTGGTCCTGTTTCTGAACAAGTTGAATTAGAAGTATTTAGAGATTCCGATATCTCCTCGTCATGTATTTTAGGTTTAAACGGTTTAAATGCCATTGGTGCTGATCCAATCCTTTCAAAAAGTAAATTAGTCTGTAGTAAAGCTAATTGTTATGTCCCGTTATATTCGTACACTGAAAATAGTACACCGTTAGATAGTAATTTCAACCCAGCTCAGCTCAATTCAACCTCAGTTAATGTTCTCAATTATCAGTCTTTAAAGCCCAAACCCGATAATAATTGTTATAGAATCAACTCTGTAAGATATGTCAATAAATCAGAAAGCATATTCAGTCGATCATCATCACACCCGGACCATCACTCATCAACACGTCAAACATCAATCAAGTCAAATAATATAAATGCTCGTAATAGTAATAATTTTAATAGTAATAGTTTCAATAGTAATAATAACAACTTTAATAATGTCAATTCCCGTAATATTAATAAGTTCAATAGAAATAATAATAACTTTAATAATAAAATCAGTAAGAAATTTAAGCAACCACCTGCATTCATCAAATCTTTAGAACAAACAGTTATAAGTGCAGATAATCATTCAACTCAAAATCCAAACAGTACACCGTCAATTCACAACCAAGTTTATCAGTCCGCTCAAGATGGATCAATTATTCTCACTGCTGTGCAACAAGCTCAATTAAATAATTTGTTAAAGAAATATGTTCGGAATGTCAAAAGAATTTTATTCTCTCAAGGCCGTTTCAATTCGGTGCCGTCGAATTTCCAAAACCGTGGGGAAAATGTAGTATAACTGCCCCCCCGTCCGACCATATATATACTGTTATGATATCGCTATATTAACGCTATGACCCTAGGCTAATTAAGAGTCACTAACTGCTGTTTACTAACTACTGCTTAGTAACTACCAATTCCAGTGTTTCCAAATAACTTAAGAATTAGCTTCTAGAACCAATCTCATTCAGTATAAATACCTTAAGTTCTCAGTCTAAAACTTCAGAGGTTTTTTTATTCTATATTATTAAATAAACTACAATTTCATTACACATATAATATTTGTTATTTGTTGTTTATTTGTTATACTTATTTTACATATATATACTTAATCATTTGTAAGCTGTATAGAGCTTCATTACAATAATTTCAACTAAGGTAGTTTAGCAAAGTGGTTAATGCGGTGCCCTGCTAAGGCATTCCCTTCGGGGGCGCAGGTTCGAACCCTGCAACTATCGAGTCTTTATAACCTTGTATCTTCCTGGTGATAACTTACTGGGCATGTCTTTTGTATTCATTGCATTCAAAATCCCAGAAGGTCGCAAATCCGATTGAGAAATAAATATGGATTACAACAACACCAGATTCCACAAATCACACTTCCAATGGAACTATAAAGCAATAGATTTCGACTTAACTAGATGCTTCGCTTATAGAAATGCCATAGCCCTGGTATTTCATCATGTTTGGATTTGGTTATGTAAAGAATTATATGACGATCAAGAAAATACAATAAAAGAACTCGATTATAAGAATCTAACCTCAAAATGGACTAAACTAGCTACTTTAGAATACTTAAAAGGTTTAAAAAACATCAAGGAAAGACACGCTAAACAACCACAAACAATTAGCAACATTAATGAAGAATATAGAAAATTTAAAAGAAGAATAGCAAGAGCATACTTCATCAGCATCAAATCTTTACCAAATATCAACAGTTTAGAATATTTTCTTTAAAAACTTTATAAAAAAACATTAAATAAAATTTTACTGATTAATTTAAAGCATTTGCTTTTAATTATCTTCACTTTTAAAAAAAAAAAAAAAAAAAAAAAAAAAAATTAATTATACTTTAAAGTTCATTTACATTACATCATATGCATTTTAGAATTAAATGAATATTACAGTTATAATTATATCTCAACTAAATAATATATTTATATTTTCCTTTATTTTAAATAATAAATTATTTAAAATTAAAAATTAAAAATAAAATAAAAATAAAAAAATGAAAAATTTAAAAAATAAAATTTTATTTTTTAGTTTTCAGTTTTCGGTTTTAGTTTTCACAAACAAAGAATTGTATATTTATTTGATTATTAGAATTATTTATATTTATTATTTATCTATAACTAAAGTAGCTCCATCTACATTACATTTCTAATTTTTTTACAGGTATTTTTAATTGTTGAAACCTGTAACCACCATTTCTAATTTTTGAATGACTAAACAATACTCTTATAAAAAAAAAAAAAATTTTAAAAAAAATTTTAAAAAAAACAAACATTTATCTTTTTTATTTTTCAATAAATTTTCAAATATGGAAAAAATATTACAATTTTTTCGAAACTCAATCATAACAATGTGGAAAATACGGTACGATTTCATAAATTGTTGGTAATTCAAATAGGGAATCAATAAACTCTACAAAAGAATATGAAAGTACTGGTATAGAAGGCAGAGGAATTTTAATAAATATACAATACATTTATTTACATGATGAAACTTCAATCAGAACCTGGCAAAGAATTCAGAGCAAGTTAATACGATTATAAATTACATCTACAAGACGAATCATTTAAATGGCGCTACTAAACGCATTGTAATGTTTTTTTGTAATCAAATAATATTATAACCATAATCAAAATTCACATAAAATTATTTTCATTTAAAATAAAATAAATAATAATTTTATTAGTTTTACTTTTTATTTAATAATTTATCAAATTTTTGGGAAACAATAAAAATTTATTAATCATATTTTAATTTTATTGAAAATTATAATTATTTATTAAATAATTTATTTTTAATATAAAATAATTTTAATAACATTTTTTGAATTAAATTATATTAATGTTTTTAAAATTTAAATATTTTTTATTATCCCTTTGTTCATCTAATCAATTTAAATCTAAGATAGGAGTGTCTCAGAACTTTAAGGTCACAAATACAATTTTTAAAAATATTAATGGATTTATTATAATAAAATATGAATCCGTGCATCATATATTGCATCATACTGTATATTTTTGAATGAGGGTTTAACAATGGGGGTATTTTTTACTGTTTTTTATTTATAATAATGAAAATTTGTTTGAAAAAGAAAAGCATTTTTATCAGTTTTAATTTAAGTTCAAAAATTTGTTTTTTTACAAAATTATAATTTTGGAGTGAGTGGTTAAAATTATATTGATATTTGAATGAGGATTTAACAATGGGGGTATTTTTTACTGTTTTTTATTTATAATAATGAAAATTTGTTTGAAAAAGAAAAGCATTTTTATCAGTTTTAATTTAAGTTCAAAAATTTGTTTTTTTACAAAATTATAATTTTGGGATTAGAGGTTTTAATTATCATAAAAATAAAAAAAAAAAGCAGAAAATGGGGTTGATTTGTAAATCACCCTAATTTTTTTTTTTATTTTTTTAATTTTTTGTTTTTTTTTTTTTTTATAAAATTAAATTTTTTTTGTTATATAATCATTTATAATTTATACAATGTCTCTTTCAAATGAACAAATTACACGTCTACAAGATTGTAAGTAAAAAATAATAGTTTTATTTATTTCAAGATATTAAACAATAATTTTTTTATTATAGGTAGAGATAGATTCAAAAAAGTTTATGAAAACTATGATGAAAAACTTAAAGCTTATTTAGATGAACAATTACAAGAGTTGAAAAAAATTGATGGATCCGTTACTGCATTTGATAAGGAAGAAATGGAAAACCATAAAATAGCTTTTCAAGATATTCAAGCTGAAAAGGGTGCTAAAGAACTTTACAGTGAAGTTCCTTTTGAGGATTTAATGCAAATTTTGGGTATTGCATTATCAGCAGACCCAACCGGTGGTGGTGCAGGAATCATCTTTGGTGCATTAAACTTTCTTTTTGAAAAACTTGGTTTTTTAAATAGTCAAGAAAGATTGTAAGTACTATCAATTTATCTTTTTAAAGTAGGATTTTATTAATAGTTTTATTAATAATTTAGTCTCAAACAAATTATGGAAGCAGTAGAGCGACTTATTGAAAAAAAAATAAGTGAGGAAAGAAGAAGACAATGCATTATTTAATTCCAACAACTTCAAAAAACTGGTGATGATTATATTATTTTGGCTGAAGAGTATTTCAAAAGAAATGGTAATAAAAATGTAAATGATTCTTTAATACCAAATGAAATTAAATCAATGCCAAATGAAACACTTTCATCATCTCTTCAAATCCAATTAATGATTTATCGTGATAAAATTACTGACGGTTTGATTTATTTTGGCGAAGAGAGTGAATTGGTATGTATAGTAATTGTTTATACTTTTTAATTTAACATTCGCTAATATTAATATTTTTTAAAAAACAGATTAACACCATTGGTTTATATATATTAACCGCTTCTCAATATCTATGTATTCAAAGAGATTGTGTATTTTATGGTAAACAATGGGGTTTCAGTGATTTTGATGTAAATGATGCCAGATCAAGATTACATTCTTATTCAATTGACTTTATGAAAAAGGTAATTAAAGCTGGATGGAATCTTACACGTCATTACTTCGATGGTGTAGAAGTTGGATACACTCAACCACCCTATTTTGATACAGCTAGAGTATTCAAAAATGCAGACTTCACTTATTATCCAGTCAAAGCTTTTTCCTACAGTAGAACCCCTCCTAATATTACTTATGAAATAGCTGATACCAAAGGATCACATTTACTTGGGCCAAACGCTTTAATTGGTTGGTCAGTGTTGACCCATAGTTTGGCAAGTGGTTTTAGGGTAATTATGTAATTGGTTTTATTTATACCTTTTAATTATTTTCTAATTTATATTTTTTAAAGGGTCTTATTGCTGAACACATATATAGACCAAACACATTGATAGTAAAATTCCCAAGTGCAAAATCAAGAACATTCAAAGTCAAATTTCATCATCATGTATATATTGAAGCCGATTGGACAATAAAAGCTGGTAATGTAGTTGAAAACTTTGTTTTTAAAGAATACACCGAAACTGAAAAAAGAAATCCATACTTTGTTTATTATGAAGACTATAATAGTCAAGCCGTTTATGGTGTAAATGAAACAAAAGCAATAACAGTTAACACTCAAGAAGTTTCATTTACTTCAAATAGATCAAATGTTAATGGTAAAAGACAAGGATATATTGGTGGATCAAAGCTCTATTTAATCGAAATTATTTTTGAATAAATCATTTTTTTATCAAAATAAAATTTTCTTTTAATTTCTTAATAAAAGTTAAACCAAATTTTCAATTATTAAATATTTTAAAATCAATTCAAATCCTTAAATAATTTTAAACCTTTTATAGCTTCACTTTTATTGTATTCCATTTCAAAATCTTTCCAATTATTTGTTTATATTAAATATTTGAAAGGTTTGGAAGGTTTAATATTGAATACCTTACAAAACTTACCAATTTTGAAAGATAAATATAAATCTCAAAATTTATGATTATAAAAATGGATAAAATAAATTTATATATATATTTTTACCCCACCTTTTTACAATTAAAAAAATAATTTAACCAATTTACAAAAAAAAATATATTTTATAAATTAAATATAAATTTTTGAAAAAAAGACATTATTTGAAAAAAAAGAAGGATATATATAAAAAATATTGATGATTCAATAGTATTTACTGAATATGGTGCCATTAAAGGTTTCACATTTAAAAAAAAATGAAAAATGTTATAAATTTTTTATTTACCTGGGTGTAATAATACACATAATTTTAATTTAAAACAAATAAATTTATAAAAACTCTATTATTTATTTCAAAAGTAAATTTACACTTTTTTTTCTTTCGCATCTATTATTTTTTATTTAATTAAAAAAATAAAAAAAACACACACATATAAAAAAACACACACAATTTTATCTTTTAATAAATTTTTTAATTTTTATTATAAGTAAAATTATTATTAATTTTTATTATATAATTTTATTTTATTTTATTTTATTTTATTTATTTTATTTATATTATTTTATTTTTTTTTAATAATAATAATAAAAAAAAAAAAAAAAAAAAAAAAAACCAATATTTAAAAAATGAAATAAAAAAATTTGTTTAATAAAAAAAAATTATAAATATAAATAAAATATTGTTAATCAAACTTTAATAAATAATGATAATAAAAATTAAAATTAAAACCACTTTACTATTGTTTTTTATATTTTTTAATTTTGCATATTCCATCCAGGATAAAAATATTAGCAGTCGATTATTATTGTATAAAGATAAATGCTCAAATGAATCAATATATCCATTTGCAATGCCTTTGATAATTTCAATTTATTCCAACGAATATGATAAATATGGTAATGAAATAGCAGGTTCATTAAAAGGTTTGTCGTGTTTTCAACAGGGTAGGTATTCTTTTTTTTTTTTTTATTTAATAAGATAAATATTAACTTTTATATATTTTTTAATTCAGTCGATGATTATAATTTAATTTACACCGTTTCCAAAGATTCATTTAATACATTACCAGATATGTTAATCGATCAAAACTTTTTAGCGCGTTTTATAAATATCAATTTCAGAGGAGAGATTTTATCATTCAGTGAAGTGCCTGTATTTATAGATTATAATATTAAAACAAAAAATTTTAAAATTACAATTAATATTAAAAAAAATTATTAAATTAATTGTAATAAATAATAAATCTATTTTTAAAGCCACTACTTAAATTTTTTTTTTTGTAGAGTGGTGGTGAAAAAAAAAAAATTATATATTTAACCACACCTACTTTATTTGTATATTATAATTAATACTATTTATTCGAGATAATATTAGGTAACTTAATTTGGTATTGTTTTTTAAGTTATTTAAAATTAAATAACTTAAAAAAAAAATTAATGTATATTTTTTTTTCTATTTAAGATTAAATTAATTTGAGATTATTATTATTATTTTATTGCAATATTAAAATCATGGATCTTGGTAGTAATAATATTCAATTAGAAAACAGTTTTCCTGTATGTTTTATTTTTAATTTAATTTAAAAAATTAATAATATTTAAAACTAAAATTCAATTTTATAAATTTAGGTCATAGATGAAAAAATTTTTTCAAATGAATTCATTTTTAAAAATATTTTATTAGATAATTATGAATCGGTAATAGAAGAGTTTTCATGTTCTATTTGCTCAGAATTTGCATTTAAAAAAGAAATGTATCAATGTAAAGAGGTAATTATAAAATTAAAAAATAGTTTCAAACCACATTCATTGTTTATTAATTGATTTATTTTATAGGGTCACACCGCATGCAAAAATTGTTTTATTGAAAATATTGAAAAGAGAGGAACATGTATGGAATGCAGAACCCCTTTAACCTCAATTAATGATCTAATAAGAAATAGATTTTTTGAAAACACACTATCAAATAAGATAATTATGTGTCCATTTTCATATAGCCCCCAATTTTATTTTCAAAAAGGATATGAAATTTAATTTCTTTATTCACAAATATTTAGATCATTCAAAAGGATGTAAAAAAACTATTAGACTTGAAGAATTCGAAACTCATATATTAAATTGTAAATGTAGATTCGTTAAATGTCCCAATAATGGTTGTACAAAAATTAAAAGATTCAAAATTTTAACTTCACATTCAGAAAACTCTTGTGATTTTAAAATTTTTAGATGCCCTTGTAATAATGAATTTCAAAGAAAGGATTTTATTGACCATAGTTTGGAGTGCCCACACACAATGATACCATGTGATAAATGTAAAGATAATATTCCAAGAGGTCAAAAAAATTTGCATATTAAAGAATGCCTAAATGAATTATCGGAAAGGCTACCACCAAATTTTAATGACAAAAGTTTATCTCTAGATAGTTTGTCTTTCAGACTCCATCTCCATCAAATTGCTAATACTAATGTTATTTTAAGAAGATTAGAAGTTGTAGAAAAAAAGTTTTCAAAATAAATATTGATTTAAATAAAAAAGTTTTAAAAAAAAAAAATCATATTTTATTTTTAATTTTAATTTGATGATGTTAAAATATCACCATTTATATTTGTATTATTATTGTTATTTTCATAATCACCATTATTATTTAAATTATTTGTATTTAAAGTTAAACAAATTTTTTGATGAAAATTCCAATTTCTAATTTGACATTCTTTTGAACAATAAAATACTCCTTTACATTTTGAACATTTCTTTAAAGGTACATTTTTTTTAAAACAAGTTTGGCATGCTTTAATTAATGCACTACTATTATTTGAGTTGCTATTACTATTACTATTACTATTATTATTATTATTATTATTATTATTATTATTATTATTATTATTATTATTTTTAATTATATTATTATTTAAAAAATCATTATTAAAATGATCATAGTAATTATTATTATTATTATATGGTTGAATTGCAGATTCATTTGATTGTTCTAATGAAAAACTAAAGAAATATAATTCGGCCATTATTAATAAAGAATAACCTAAAGATAAAGAACCTAAAAATAACCATTCCCCAGTTGAAAAATTTAAAAAGTATTGGATTACTAAAAAGATGAACCCAGTTAATAGTTGTTTGACAGACTTTTCTACCAATAGTTTTGATTTTTGATCTTGATCCAAATTATCTTTATTGTTGATTAATGCTACATTTGCTTTATAAATAACCATGTGGAAGAGGAAATGGATGATATAATTTGAAAGGAATTGGTAGATACGTTGAGGTATAAAATAGTAAACACCAGTAGCAGATAAAATTAATGGAGCCGCTATTTTTAATGGACTAGATTGCAATAAAATTAATTTTACAATTGAAAAAGCAGGAGGTATTAACCATTCGATTCTTCTACCTGAAAGGAAATCCAAGAACCATATTGGACACCAAAAAATTAAATAAATGCTAATGTCGAGCTCTGAGTTGTTAAGTGATGTAAAAATTAATGCTAGAATACTAGAGTAGAATGATGGGCCTGTTTCTGGTTTCTTTATGACATAGATACCCAAGAGCAATAATATTATACTACCAAATATTATGATATTGACGCTAAGGAGTCTCCAAAATAGAGAGTAACTACCATTGATGTCGATGTCCCTAAGAGAGTCGAAAAACATAACAAAGAACCATAGTGTTACTGTTATCGATGAGTTTTTCTTTCTAATATTAGGCCATAAAAATACAATTCCGTAAATTATAAAATTTGTAATAAATGGTAAAACTTTGCTTGGTAATATAAAATATAATAATAAATTGGCGCCGCCAACATAAATAAAAAATAAAATTTCTAACTGTGATCTCGATAAAAATAAAAAGTATAATATGAACATTGAAACAAATATCCTATATTGTTAAAAAAAATAAATTAATAAAAAAATAATTTGAAAAAATTAAAAATAAAATAAATTATTTAAATGTTTACCATTCGATATAAATTGAAAAGAAATGATCAATCACCAACGATATTAATGTAAATGAAATTGAAATTAACCATTCTGAACCTTTACTATCCACCGCTTCGCCAAACTGATTAAACATTAACCCATCATAACCAAATGAATCATAAAATAACTTTGTATCGGGGTTTGATAAAATTTGATATGCTCTATTAATTTCTTGAAATTTATCGACACCATGAGGATTTTTATCTAAATAAAATAACAATATTAATAAAACAATAATAACAATAACCATTTTAAAAGGTTAAAACATACCTGGATGATATTTTAATGCCAATATTTTATATGCCTGCTTAATTTCGACCGGGTTATCAGTCTTTTCGATTCCTAAAATTTCATAAGGCGATTTTAATTCTTTGCTATTACTTGAACTATTTGATGATTCATTATCATTGTCTTTATCGTCTTCATTATCTTTATCTATATTATCTTTGACCATTATTTATTATTTATAGTATTATTATCTGTCGTTTGGATAATAATTTTTTTTAAATACAAGAATGGGTCGAAATTTAAAAAAAATAAAAATAAAAAAAAACTTAAAAATAAAAAAAAAATAATTATTTTTTTTTTATTTTTTTTTTATTTTTTTTAAATTAATCTTTTTTTTTTTTTTAATTATTTTTTTTAAATTCATTATACTTAAGATTTTTTTTTATATTATGGTGAATATTTAATAAAATTTCTAAAAATGTCAAATAATGAATTTTATAATAATATAAATAATAATGAAGAAAATTCACCAAACTCACCAGATTCAATATACTCTTTAAATTCACCAAATATCAATAATTTAAATAATGGTGATAATAGCAATTATAGCAATTATAGCAATAATAATGGCACAACTCTAAGCAGATCACTATCATCAATATTATTTGATAATCAAGAACCATTTGTTTTTGCACAGTCCTTAACTTCGGTGTGTATGGACCCAACATCACCAATTAATAATGAATGGCAACCATCTGATTTACAAATACCACAACATCCAAACCCACAAAACCAACTATTAAATGCATCCAATATAACCATACAATCATTTCAATCGTATTTAAATAAAATTAAACCAGTTTATAAAATATTTAAAGAGAATCAAAATAAAGAGTTAATACCTACCAATAAAAAAACACAAGAGGAAATCATATCATTAGAGAATATACCAGCATTCTTTTTTAAAAAGAATATGACGATTAATGAGATTTTAAGCTATGCCGATAATGACCCCTCGCCCATTATATTTCAAAAACTAGAGCATTATCATACTATTATCGAGGAGAATATTGTTGGTCATGTTAGAGATAAATCCCTGTCTTTTTTTTCTGCAATGTCTGAACTAAAGCTATTTAGACAACAATTACTATTACTATCAAATCATATCAAAGATTCAGAGTATGTATTTTATATTTAAAAACACATTTAATTTTAATAATATTAATGCCTTTTTATTGATGTTTAGAAACTTTATGGCATTAATAGATAAAAATTGCATAGATTCATTAAATATTTCAAAACTATTTTTACAGAAAAATAGAATTAAAGATACAATGGAAATTTTATCTTTGGTGTCACAGGTCAAACAAGCACAACCAGCTCTACAACTATTATTATCAAAAAATGATTATATGGGTGCATTAGAATTAATTTCATCAACCCAGCATGCTTTAAATTTAGATTTAGGCCATATATCATCCTTAAAAAATTTAGCACCACAATTATTAGAAATGGTACATTTAGTTGAAAAGATGTCATTAGACGAGTTTATTAGAGTGTCATTAAATGATAATTTATTAAATAACAATAGTAACAATAATTCACCAATTTTAAATAATAATAATAACGATATGAATAATAGCAATAATGATGAAATTAATTTACAATCATTAAGTGATAATATTCAAATATTTTTATTACCTTTAATAACGGTTATATTAAAAGTAGATAGAATTCAAGAGGCATTGGAAGAATTTAGGGATGCAAGTATTGAATCTGTCAAATCTTTATTCAGGAATACTGTAGCCAATATAACCTATCAACTACTAGATAGCGGTAACAGCAGCCACCATAAAACTCCAACTAATAATTTTAATTCAAATAATTTCAATTGGAACGACTGTAAATTAAAGCTATTGAAACTATCATCCAACGACTCATTGCCACTGTTCAAATCTGTGGATCAAGCATTTAGAAAAAAGTTTATTATCATTTCAAAAATCATTCAATTAATAATCGAAAGAGTTAACAACTTACCAAATGAAAGAGAAAAGGAAGAGCAAGAGTTAGGTAGAGAACTATCGTCTAGTGACAGAGAAAAGGTTGTTATTTTAGCCGAATCCGTAACAAACACATGTAACTCTGTAATGTACTCTATTGTGGAAACTATGCATGAAAGAATATCATCGCTACTCAAAGTTAGAAGTGAAATCAATGCTAAATTGGCCCTTCCAGATTTTGTTCAATTCTACAATCAAATCGAATCCTTTTTAAAATTTACAGATAGCTTTGCCTCCACTCTATTAAAAAGAAAAGTGCCCATTTTAAGATCCGCTTTAATCTCTCAAATTAAACAATTTTTAGATATACTACATAAAAATAGAATGTCATCTTTAACATTATTATTAGAAAACGAAGATTGGATACAAGTTAAAGTGGTATCTGAATTTCAGCAAATTGTTAATAATATTGTTAAAAATTCACTAGATCAACCATTAGATGATAATAATAATATAGATAATTGTAATAATGGGGCAATATCAACTGATCAACAACAGCAAGCCGATATCGATATTTCAGATGAAATATTTATAAGCACAGAACCATTTAAAGTTGTAAATACGTTATTAATGCTATTAAAGTTTTTAAGCGATTATTTAAGTTGTTGCGAAAAGCTACCCTCAATCATTATCGACTCTATTCCAAAGATTATAGAGCTACTAAATACTTTTAACTCAATGACCTATCAATTAGTATTGTGCGCAGGTGCTAGACAAACCATGAAGCTAAAAACCATCACTTCAAAACATTTAGGCTATGCTTCCCAATCTCTTAGTTTCCAAATTAAACTTATACCCTATATTAAAACAATTTTACAAAGATCTTTAAACACCAAACAGTATTCGTTATTAAATGGCTTAGACAAACTATTACAAGTAAGTTTTAGCAATATTATGATTTCACCATATTTTATATAATATAATATTCTAATATCTATTTTTTTTTTTTAAAGGATTTTTCAACTCATAGACAAGAAATTTTCGATAAATTTATAGTAATTGTCAAAGAAAGATCAATCTATCATTTAAAACAAATGGCGGCTATGGAATTAAAAGATGATACATTACCAATACCAACTCCTCCAATCGCAGCATTACTAAAAGATATTTTAACACTCCATAAACTATTATCAAGTATCTTACCTGCAGAGCAATTGTTCAAGGTTTTTACAGGAATCTACTTTATGTTTAATCCATTGTTTATGGACTTTTTAACAAAAATAGATTTATCTCACAAGATTTCAAGAAGAAGAATCCACAACGACGTTTTGCATATATTAAACTCTTTAAGACAATTAAATAATGCTGGTGACCCTGGTAATGATATCGAAGTATTTTTAAATCAAAATTTTCCCATGTAAAATTTAAAAACAAAAATTATAAAAATAAATTACTTAATTTTAATTTATTTTTTTAAAATATATACTTTAAAAAAATTAATAAACTATAAAATATAATGAAATATTCTAGAATATAAAAAAAAAGAAATTATTTTTATTTATTTATTTTTTAATTGTTTGGTATGGTAAAATGATCATATTTTATGTATACGGGTAAAGAACTTATAGTATTTTTAACTTGATCCAAATACTTGTCTTTAGATATGCTTTCGTTGTGTGAAAAAGTTTGATGATATTTTAAAATTGAGCTATGTTTTAAAATTGGTTCTAAAAACTGGATTGAAGTGATAAAACTGGTTTCTAAAGTTTTTATTGATTTATTTTCAATTAGTGTTTCTGCTATCCTATTAAAACCCTGGTTGTATTCGAGCTCTCCTTGATAGTTTGAGTGACAGCAGTTATTTCTGTAGTTGCTAGCGGGGCAGATGTGGTTTATGGTTAGATGCTTTAATGAGGTATGGCTCTTGATCATTCTTTCGATAGAGCTCCAGTACAACTTGAAACATTCATCATGATGGTCTATACTGGATAGATCGTTGCAGTCGCAGTTCTTGATATCAATGGAATGGCTACATGTTAGTTTGTAAACTAAAGAGTAAAGACAAATGGTGATGTTTAGATATTTTAAGTTGGGGAATAATTTTAAAATAAAATATAAATTCTCTATTGTGAGTATCTGAGTTTTAATTGATATGACTGTATTGAATTTCTTAAAATTTGGAGTACTTAAAAACTCTTCTATTAAGTAAACTAGTTCTTTCCTATTTTGAATTGTATTATCGATATTTGGTATAGTTTTTTGTGAGTCGTATATTGATAGTTCATCTTGGAATTGATAACAAAAAACATTCCTGAAGGAAAGGTTAGATGAATCTGTGGTCAAAAAGTGAACTTTCTTAATTGAGAAATTGTTTATCAAATCTAAAAAAGTTAGAGCACAACCACATTTTAAAAAGTTTATGGAAAAACTATTTGTACAAATAAATTCATCTCCATGATTCATAATTTTATAATACCCAAATTTAAAACAGTTTGATAAAAAACTTTGATATTTTGGAATTTCTTCAATATTATCATCATTGTTATTGTAGCTGTTGATATCGATGGTTTTTATTTTTTCTACATCAGTAGTATATTCTTTAAATTCTATATTTCTAAATTGGATTCTTTTTAACAGGGACAAAAATAATATTTGAAACCTAAATTGACCATGTAAAGAATAAATCTCGTCATAGCTATAGTTTATGTAAATTTTTTTTAAATTAATAAATTGTTTTATATAGTTGTTTAGCTTTTCGAAATATTGATCCTTGGCCTCCACTAGTTTTTGAATATTTAAGTTTATTTTTAAATACTGAATATTTTTGAAGCTATTATCTTGGAATGGGCTAATGGTACTAGGATCACTTTTAAGTTTTAATTTTTTGTATATTGCTAGGATTAAAGATTTTACCTGTTGCTGCTGTTGTGGTGATTGTTGGTATTGATTATGCTGTTGTTCTATTAGAAAATTAAAATCAATTTGTCTACTATCTACACCCTGGGAAACTATCTTGAACCAACTCTTGCATACAAATGCGAGGTTATCAATTTTAAGACTGATATTATTACTACCCCCATAAAAACATCTATTTTTGGTATAATTATTATTATTGCAATTATTATTATTATTATTGTTGTAATTTATACTTTTATAACTTTTTAATTTACTGGCATCAACCAGTATATCATATTTCTCTACTGTTGAAAGAGGAATAGAATCAAAACTCCATTCATTAAAACTAAGCTGTCTTATTTCTTTATTAAAATTATAAATTATTATTTCTAATATTATTTTTTGGACAACAACTGGTAAAAATGATGAAATATTATATTTTAAATCCATTATTATTTTCTATAATGAAATAAATTTCATTATCTATTTATTTTTATTATTATTTATATAGCCAAATTTATTTTTTTTTTATCTGAAGAGTTTTTTTTTTTTTTTAATATAAAAAAAAAAAAAATGTTTAATATTTAGATGAGAATGAAAAACCCCACACAATAAAAAAAATAATGCCATAATTTTGTGTGTTTTAAATATATATTTATTTTTTTTGAATTTTAAGTTTAAAATAGATATACACATAAAAAATAACCACTTTTTTGAATTTATTTATGTTTTTTTTTTAATTAATTTTTTAATTTCACACACCTTAAACAAATAATTCAAATATTTATTTAAATAGAAATAATAATAAAGAAATGATGGTAACAAATAATAATCTACATTTATCGGTAAAAAATAATCTAGATACCAAAAATATAATTAATTATTTTCAATATTTTCTAACCACATCATATTTTTTTTCTGGGGAAATTTTTAAAAAAAAAAAAAAAAAAAAAAAAAAACTTTTAAACGAATTAAGTTTCTTCCAGTCGATAATGTTTGCAGATATTTATTTTCGAATGACAAAAACTCCAAAACAATGGGTGGTATTGGCAAGCAAGCCACACAAAAACAAAAAAAAAAAGATATTTTACGAAAAAAAATAGATATTTACGGCAATCTTTTTTTTTTAATTCTAAATTAACAATAGTAATTATTATAATATTATTTACTCTTCATATTTTTTTTTTATTTTTATATTTATTTTTTTCTTTTTTTTTTTTATTTTTTTTTTTTTTTCAAAAGAATTGTAATAAATAAATAACAAAAAATGAAAAAATTTATTAAACAAATAATATTTATTTTTTTTTTTATTTATTTTTTTAATTTTATAAATTCACAAGATATAGAGTTCAAATTTTCAGATGATTATAATTCACCCGATACTTTTTCAAGATACCCAATAAATATAATACTTAAACCACCTGGAATGTGTTATTATGAAATGGAACTTTTTGTAATCCAATTAACAGGTGGTTCTGGGGTAATGGATCTGAAAGATGTTGATAGTTTTATTACTATATTTCCATCAACATATAATTCAACCCATTTTTTATATTTCATATATTTCGATAGTAATTCTCCAACAAGAGAAATCACTTTAAAAGCAACTGGTAATGGGATTGAAAAAGATTTTATTTTTTCTGTTTTATGTAATGGTAGGTTAAAAATCTTTTAAAATTAATTAAATAATCATACTAATATTAGAAATTAAAAGAGTTTGATATCAATACTATTGATATCGAATTTATTGGGAATATATTTTATGATATCCCATATCTTCATACAATTCCATTTAGACAGGTAAATGTTCCAAGTTATGTATCTGCATCTGTATGGATAGACGGAATTAATAAAAAAGTTCAAGCTCTACCGGGTGGATATTTTTATTTAATGTTCGATTTTTTTGAATCAATGGGAAAAGGTATCACAGGAACAATAAAAATTGATTTTAGGTTCGGTAATAAAGTTTTATCGAAATCTATTTCATCAAAATATTTTAATGGTAACTATAAAAATAATATAATAGAAATTATAATAATTTATTTACTAATTTTTTTTTATAAAAAAATAGAATCATTTTCTGATGATAGTATAAAAGTCAACTATTACCCTCGAGATATTGAAAGCCAAGTAACACTTATTGGTAAATCTTATTATCCGTTAATAACAATTGAAACTAAAACTCAACTAAATGGACCATTTTATCTTTTTGAAATACAATCTTCTTTTTCAATTCCTGTATATTATTCACCAATAAGTGAAAATAATGGTAGAACTCTATATATTGCAACAGTAATGCCATTTGTCTTACCCATACAACTCACACCCTTGGCTTTATATGCTCAAAATAAATCAAATATTTTTAGTGTATTTGAAAAAAATATAAATATACTTGGTAAGCAATTATTGTTTTAAAATATATTATTTTTTATTCTTTTATTAATTGTTAATTCAATTTATAGATTACCCAACTACTTCAGTCGATATAGGAAGTATTACCGTATCAGCCCTAGGAGGTAAAACTTTTCCATGGTTAAAACTTCAATTTTCAGGAAACTCATATTACTTAAATTCCCTAAGATTTGGAGTTAGTTCTATTAAAAAAGATTTAAATGTTCCCTTTGGTTTTGTATCTCCTAAAAACTCTCAATACGAATTTGCAATCTCTATTCCATTTAGTCCATATAACCCCATTGTAACTTATATGGTCGGTGATTCTCCCTATCAATATACTATTGATGGAAATGAAAACAGTATGTAACCCAAATCTATTTGTTTTAAAATTATATATATAATTAATAATATTTTTTTTAAAATACTATAGACTTAGACAGTATGGGACCACAAGTAGAGGATCTGGAATTTTTATTTATAACAAATAGTAAATATTTGTTAAAATTACACCTCACAGATGATTTTTGTGGTTGTGGTTTTTTCTCTTTGGAAAACTATTATACTTATAGACTTTCACAATATAGAGTTTCAGGTGATCATATGAATGGACATTACGAGATACCAATCGATTTCGAGATTGATATTGGTCTAATTAAAATTAACCTCTATGATTTTTGTGGTAAAGCTACTTCGATCGAGGATGCAATTATTATTCATAATACATTCAAAAAAGTATCTTTTCCAACTTCTCTATATAAATGTAAATATAAAAAATGTTTTATATAAAAAACTACAATAAAAATATTCAAAATATACTTATTAATTTTTCTATTTTTTAACCTATATAAAGCATATTTACTATTAAATATAAAAGATGTGTCATTTTTATATAATAATTTAGACGTTAGAAATCAGTCTGTTGGAAATACTATTTACTTTACATTAGAGGGTGCCGATCCAAAAACCCCATTTTTGCTAAGATTACCAATCAATGAATTTTACGATGGCAATCCTTTTTATCCAAAAGAATATTACTCAAGATGGAATTCAGATAAAAACAAGTTCCAAATTGATTTTGTTGTTCCAAAGAATTGTAGACTTGGTATATTTAAATATTCAATTGTTATTACACAAACAAATACAGTTTCCTCTGAATTTTTCCCAGAAAGTTCACAATTAATAATTAAGAAATCAAACTTTGATGGTATTGGTCCAGTTTTCACTAATGTAGAAAAGATTCCATTTGCAGATAACAAATTTGGGTGGCGTTTAACAATCAGTGATCCAATCAATGGCTTTGATAATGGTACTATAACTGTAACTGGTTCAGAAGATAATAGTATTTACAAGTTTAATCTACTACCAAGCAATATGAAGAGTGGTAATATATCAGAAGGTATTTGGGAAATATTCATAGATTTGGCCCCAAATCACTGTATTGATCAAAACTACATTATAACATTTGTAAAACTCTATGACACCGGTGCTCTCTATACTGTGTTTGAATTATCAACACAAACAATGAATCAAACTCCAAATCAGATTATAAATCCATTTTATTTATTATATGGTGATTCAACAATAAATAAAATCTCAATCAATCAATGTGAAGGACAAACACCAGATACAACACCACCAACCATAGAGAACTTTTCCTTTTCAACTGCTCCAGATTTTGATGTCGGCTCATCAAAAAGAAAAATTACATTCGAGTTACAAGTTAAAGACCCAGAAAGTGGTATTAATACATATGCACAAGGCCCAATCATTTATTTACTCGGTGAAAATTTTGATATGGTGGAATGTATTACCAAATTTGAGGCATTTATAAACAATTACTATCAATTCAAATGCTCCATTGAAACACCTGTAGGTCTTGGATCAACATATGGCAGAATTCATTTTTCAATTTATGGTATTATTAATAATCATGGGTTATACAAAGGTTATGATACATCAACCTTGATGCTAAATTCAATTGATGTATTGTATTCTTTAACTGCACCAATCTTATTCGATACAGGTATAGCATCATCAAGAGGCGGAGAATATTTCGTTTATGGAAGAGCTCTTTTAGATAGCAGCTCTCTAATTATCACTGATACTTTGACAAATCAATCGACAGAATATTCAAACATTAAACTTTACGGATCGTCTGTAATTTCAATTTCAAACTTGAATGCAACAACAAATAACTTTTATGTATCAGTAAAATCAAAATCAGGTTTAATTTCAAACAAGCTTTTAGTATCCCCTTTGATATTTAATAGTTATACACCAGAAGAAGAATCTAGCAGTGGAGATGAAACCCCATTACCAACTAATGCACCACAACAATGCTTTGGTGAACCATTATGTGGAGGTCCAACTCATGGTTCTTGCAACAACCAAACTGGTTGTGTTTGTATATATCCATGGAGAGGTAAATCATGCAATAGTCATATTGTTGAACCAGAAATACCAGTTCCAAATCCAAACGAACCATCAACAGAAATACAGGTTCCAAATGATAATATCCAAAATACTCTTTACAAATCATTAATATCACTTGTATCATTAAGAGAACTCGACTATAAAGGTACTGTCATTAAAACCCATCCATTTGATCAAAAATGGCAATACAGTGAAATAACAAAACTAAAAAGTAATTATTTAAAGAACCTAACAACATCTGCCGATATAAACACAACGATATCAACAACATTAGAGTGGTTTAATGAAACAAAAGCTACAAGTTTTGCAGGTCAAGATTTCGAAATGTATGCAAATTCAATAAAATACTCAATCGAAATTTCAAAATATCCATTTGTAAGCCCACTTAACTCACTTCAATTAATCATGTCAGCAACATTTTCATCAAACTCATCAGACTCTTGCTCATTTAGAGAATATGGCGATACAACATCAGGTGATAATTCAAATTATATCAAAGTTCAAATCGATAATAAATCACTCTATGGCAGATTCATCAAAAGAGGTATTATAAATGACAAAAAAATTGTATCACTCTCAAATATATTTTTAGATTCATCAATGAACAGAATATCATCACAATCAGAATCACAATCATACATTGGTATTATAATTCCACAATTTTCAAAGAATGCTATAATCGATCCAGATTTTTCAGTATTATTAGATAATGACTTTGCATCATCAAACCCAGACTCAATTTGCAAAAGTAAAGGATTATCGGGTGCCAAAATTGCTGGTATTGTTATTGGTTCATTTGCATTTGTTGCCATAGTTGTAATATGTGTAATTTACCACTTTAAGAAGAAAAGTGATGCCAAAAAATTCCAAGCAAACATTTCAAACAAAGTCCGTGAAATGAATAATTTATAAACACAAAGTAAAAAATAAAAAAATTACTATATGGTAATCATAATAAAAATTTAGATCTTTATTTAAAATTTTTAAAACTGTATTAAATAATTTATTCTATAAATTATTCTATAATTTATTCAACTGTCCTATTTCTTTTTATTTTTTGATCCTTGCCTTTTTTCATATTCGTTAATCATTTCTGTACAATAACAATCACTTTTGGCTTCCCATGTTGCCTCATCAACATCATAACCCTCCCATTTAATTAAATATTCTTTTATTCCCCCACGTATACGCATTGAGAGAATTTTTTCTACGGTGTATATATCTTTGTTATCGTCCATGGATTCGTTTTTTTCGTTAAATGTAAAGAGATTCATATTAAAATTCTCTTCAATTTCCTTAGATTTCTTATCAACCACTTTGGCTGAGACAGTTGGTGATTTATCAATTGACACTCCACTTGATTTGTTTCTCGAAGGAGCGGGTGCTGGGGTTTTATTTGGTGTTTGTTTTTTATTTGATGATTTTGTTATATTAATTGGTTCAAGGTCTTTATCTATTGGAGGGGGTGTGCTTGAAAGGTCAAAATCGTGATTATCATTTCTTTTGTTTTTATCTCTTTCATTTTCTTTTTCTTTTTCTTTTACCCTTTCTTCTTTACTAATATTTTGTGTTTCTTCAACTCTATCTTTGTCTTTAGGCTCTTCATCCATCACATCTTCATTTTGTGATAATTTAAGTTTCTTTTTTTTGTGTTTATCTTTTTTATCTCTTCTATCCCTTTCTTTTCTTTTTTTTCTTTTTTCTTTTTCTATTTCCTTTTGTCTTCTCCTTTCCTTTTCTTTTCGTCTCTTTTCTTCTTTTTCTTTTTTAAGTTTTTTCTTTTGTTTTTCACTTTCACTATAATTTGTCAATAAAAGAATGGGACCATTATAATTTGTTTTATTTCTTCTTTTTGCAATTTCATTAAACTCGTTCCATGCCTCATGGACCTTTAACCTTACTCTTCTTTCAATCTCTTCTTTTGTGTCCATGACTATTACTCTTTGCTGATGTTGTTGGTTATGTTGATGCTGATGATGATGTGGGTGTTGATGTGGATGTTGAGGTTTTTGTATGTGTTGCTGAGTATGCGATACACTAACTTGGTTTCTATTTTGAGATGCTGAAGGTTTATTTTGATTTGAAAATGATATTGTTTGCGAAGAAGAAATGGGAATTAAATTTGAATTAGAGGTTTTTAATGAAAAAGGCACAAAGTTTTCTTGGAATAATTCTAACTTTAAAGCATTATTTTTAATTTTATCATTCATCGCTTCTTCTTTTTGGGTTAAATCTCCAAATGGTTTTTGATTGAGATAGTTTAGAAATTCTTTTAATTTATCCATGACGTATTTAAATCTATTAGAGAGATAAATGTGTTCATTTTTCAACTTTAAGATATAACAACTGATTTCTTGACTGACAAAATTTGGACCATATGTAGATGGAACATAATGTGAATTTGGAATAAACTTTTTTTCATTGAAACTACGATGATAACCATCTATAAAAATTTTGAAATTTTTTAAATAAACTAGCAGGTCCCTTTGTCTTCTAACTGCATAATCGACTGAAACTTCGTTGTTTTCAATGTCTCTTTTAATCTTGTAATAGAGTTCAACCAATATAGATATTTGAGAGAAGAGGGCTGGTAATGCATCGTCAATGTGAGATAGTTCTTTGAAAAGCAGTGCTATAGCTGCAGTTATTAATGGGCGATTTCCTGGAAGTGGTCGTTGAACGTGGTCATATGGTCTCTTTTGGAACTTATTTACATTTGAAGTGCCCAATCTTAAAATATCGCTCATAATCTTTTCGATATCCTTCACATTTTTTAAATTGTACTTATAATTTTCTGGAGCAGGTTCATTTGGACCACAAACAAAATGCCTATACTCGAATGAATCTTTACTGAACATCTCTAATGCACGGTTATAATCAAATATAAAATTGGATGAATAGTAACCAAGATATAATACGCTCCTATATAGTTCTTCATCTCTGGCTCTCTTGAGTTTATAATACTCACGGAGATTTATTGGAAAATCAATTGGATTTGGATATATAGATTCCAAATAAATGGTTTCTTTGCATAGCACACAAACACAAGCTCCTTGAATAAATCTATCTTTAGCAAATTCGATACCTGGCAATGTATACCCAGCTGTGCAATAAAAACACTTAAAATAAAAAAACTAAATGAAAAAAAAATAAAAATTTTTATTAGTGTATGTGTAACCAAAGTATAATTATCACCTGTTATAATAACTTACTGTTTCTCTACACTGATAACATGCAGCATAGTTATGTTGTAAAAACCTATCAACTGCCTGAGCTATAAAACATTCAGATTTACACGTTGGGCAAATAACTCTATTATTAATCTTTTCATTTACTTGTCTTCTTTTTTCCTCTGAATTAACTTGGTTCTAAAAAATTTAAAATTAGAATTTATACAATCACATTATGATGAATATTATATATCAGTAATTCTAATACTTACATATGCTTTATCTACAACTAGCATTAAATCGGTCCTTTTAACTTTTTCTAATTCAGCTCTATATTTTAAAGTAGCTTCATGTAGGGTTTCTTGGGTTGCAAATGGTTGGCAACCAATGGCATAAAAAAGAAAAGGGTCTCTTTTAGCATTTTCGACGGCAATAGCAATTTCCTCGCCCGATTTATCGAAATTGTAGATATAGTCAAAACAGGTTGAAATTAAAATATTTTGGAATTCTTGATTAAATGATGTATGAGTGCTACTCAAAGTCTGTTCTAATGAACTTAATTTTTGAAGTTCGTTTGGTTCCAATCTTTTACTATTTAAATTGTATTGCTGTATTTTTAAAAACTCTTGGGATTGATGAAAACTGGGATCATTGGGTTTTGATATTTTCGCTGGCTGAAAAGTTTGGGAAAGTTGGCCTTGTGGTGTCTCTATAGCCTGTGTTTGGTTATTGGTGTTTGGTTGTATCTGGTTTTGATTAAAATTTTGTTGCACATGATCTTGACTAGGTAATTGATCTTTTGGTTGTGGAGGCTTCTTTAAAACAATTGTTGGTGGTAAATTTGGTTGTGGTGGTTTTTTTAAAGTATTTGGTGGTTGTGGTGGTTGTTTTAATTGATTTAGTTGTGGAGTGGCTGGTGGGCTATCATCAATCTCTATAATCTCTTTCTTTGAATCTGAAATAGTTTCTGTCGAATGTTGATTTTGTCCAGATTGAACCCCGCCATTTGATTTTGCTAAAAAACCACTTGGTGTTTCTATTGGAAGCGATGGACTTTTATTTGGAGCTTGTGGCGATATTTGTTGAAGCTGTGATATATGGTGTGGTTGATAATATGAAGGCTGAGGTGGCTGATGATATGAAGGTTTTTGGGATAGTTGATTTTGATGATATGAAGGTTGAGGTGGCTGATGTAATTGCTTTAGTTGCGGTTTTGGTAATTGGCCAGAAGAGTGCGATAATAATGAAGATGAACTAGACTGAGGTTGCGGAAGTTGCTTCATTGGTGAGGCTAAATTTGGTTGCGGTGGATTTTGGAGAGTTGGTTGTGGTGATGCCTCTAATGGAACACTATCACTTGATATTTTATTTATCGGTGTAAATGTAATAGGATAATTATATTTGTCATTGCTAATATTATTGCTTTGGTTACCATTATTATCTGTCATTCTTATATATTTGTGAATTAATAAATAGAAATAAAAAACTAAAATATTATTATAACGAAAATTTTATTTTATTTTATTTTATTTTATTTTATTAAACTATATTATATTATATTGTTGAAGATTAAAGAAAAAAAAAAGAAAAAGAACAAGATATTGTTTTGAAAATAGTTATTCTTTTTATTCTTTTCCTTTCTTTAATTTATTTTATGTCAATGATTTCATATGTATCTTATAAACTTGAATAAAAAATGAAAAAAAAAAAAAAAAAAAAAAAATTTGAATTAATTTAAAAAAAAAAAATTTAATAAAAATTTAAAAAAAAAATTTTAATAAAAATTTAAAAAAACATTTATATATTTTATTACAATAACGAAAATTAAAATTAAACAATTCAATCTATTTTCCCTTTTTAAAAAAATCAAAGAAAAAAAAAATAGAGTAAATTATATTTTAAATTTAAAATAATAAATAAAATATTATTATTATTATTTTGTTTTATAAGGGTAATTAGTTTACTATTACTTTAATTTTTAATAATTAAAAAAAACAAATAAATCTTTTTTTTTTTTTTTTTTATTTTTTTTTTTTTTTGTCAATTTTCTTTATTTTTCAATTAATCAATCACCAAAAATGGTTTTAATAAAAGTACTGTTGCAAAAAAAAAAAAAATAAAAATAAAAAAAAAAAAATAAAAAAAAAAAAATAAATCAAAAAAAAAATTTAAAAATAAAAAAAATAAAAATTTTTAAAATTTTTTTAAAATTTTTTTTTTTTTTTTTTTTTTAATTTTTTTATATTACTCTTTAATAATATATATTTTTATTTATTTAGCAATAATAATTTTTATTTATTTATATTTTTAATCAACTTGTTTTATTTTATTTATTATAATTTTGTAGTAGTAATAGTAGTAGTAGAAGTGATAATAATAGTAATAATAATAATAACAAATAATTAAAAAAATTAAAAACAAGATAATTAAAGAAATACTCTCTTTATTGATATCATAAATATAATAATAGTAATAATAATAATAAAGAGTAGTTTTAATAATTTTATATTTTTAAATTTTTAAATTTTTAATTTTATTTTATTTATTTATTTATTTCAAATTTGTATAATATTATAGTAAATAAAAATATTAAATATAAATTTATTAATAATAATAATAATAATATTAATAATAATAATAATAATAATAATAATAAATTCTATTTTTAAAAATAATTATTTATTTTCACTTTCACTCACAACACACACAAAAACACACAAACACCATTAATTGCGTAACATTAATTATATAAATTAAATTTTTTTTTTTTTTTGTTTTTTTTTTTAATATATTTTAAATATATTCAATTCTTTTAATCAATATAATTTTTTAAAAGATTGTATTATTGTACTTATATAAATATAAATAAGAAAAAGAAGAAAAAAATAAGGAAAAAGAAATAAAAAAAGAAAAAAAGAAATCATGGTTCTTAATTTAGTGTCAGAAGAGAATGGATTGGATATATCATTTATTTCATATGATGTAACATTTATTGATAGGTGTGCACAATTTACGGTTACGTTAAAATATAAAAACATATCGAGTTTACCATTACCATTAAAGTAAGATAATAGCTTAAAATCATCACCATCATTTATAGAATGAATAAAATGATATTAACAATTGTTTTTTTATTATTGTTATGTAGATTTAAAAATGACCATAGGGATTTAGGTATATTAATACAATTGGAAACTAAAATTGGAGATAATGGTGGATTTAAAATTGAAAACAATACAACATCCATTTACCCATTATTAAACTTACCAACATTTAATGAAGACCAACCATCTCCTTCAACCACTACACCATCATCACCAAATAGTATTGCTGAAGTTGAAGAGCTAATTAAAAAACTAAGCATATATGATGACAGCACAACCACCAATATGAATATTGTAGATTTATTACCAGGTAAAGAGATCACCATGACAAGCAAATATTTAAAAGAATTACCAGTTGATAGATTCGAAGATAAACAGCCATTCATATCAATTGTTATACCGAAACAAACTTCTATAACATCACCCTTTCCACCAATTAAAATTCAAGTTACCACCAATGGTGAGGTTAGCATCCCTCTTCACTCTGCGGCATGTCCATCACATCCATCATCTGTCACATCACTAACACTTTGCGAAAACAAGGTCTCATCAACACACGAAATCAATTCAAATAGTTTATTAAATTCAGATTTTAATCTTATAGTTGCATTGGAAAAAGAATTAAATCATTGCGGATGGCAATACAATTTTCAAACAACCACATCACCATCAATATTATCACCTCCATTGTCACCATCATCCAATGATACTCCATCATCCAATAATAACAATAATAATAATATACAAGTATCCTCAACAATAATAAATATATGTCAAGAATTACAAAAGTCGCCAATCGATAAATTATTTATTAATAATGTAGAATATGATAATAAATCAAATTTAAATAACTTAATTTTTTATACAATTGAAACTAATAATAATAATAATAATAGTGAAAATAATAATATTAATAATAATGTAACATTAAAATATAATAATAATGAATATAATGTTTTATTAAAGAATACAACATCAAAACAATTATCAAATATATTAAATAAATATTCATCATTATCAAAAATTCAACAAATTTTAACAAATAGCAATAACAATAACAGCAACAATAAAGTAGATATAGGTTTATTATTAAATTTTGTATTTATATCACCTGAAATCCCAACATCAAACTCAAGCTCACCATCATCAAACTATGCATCACCATTATCATTTTCAGCACCTCCTGAACGTATGGGCAACAACAATGGCTCTGTTAATAATCCTTTGTCAACATCAAATATTCAATTACCAAATAGTTTTAAATTGAAATCAACAAAAAACAACCCAGTTGGATTACAGTTATCAGGTGAATCACTTTCAAAAGTTTTAGCAAATTTACCAAGAGCAAAACCATCACAATCCAGTACAGCACCACCAACTATGGGTAAAGTTTCAAACCCAATTGCAGATTTTATAGCTTCAAGAGGGGTTACTGGTGGTGCATCACTAAACCCCAACTCAAAAGACTCAAATTCTACAGGCGGCGGTAAGACTCTTAAAAAGCCACCACCAAAGTTAGGTTCATCTGTGGCTGGTGGTCAAGTTGGAGGAAATTTAGCAAATTTAACCAATAGCGCTCCTGCTGGAAATAGCAATACATTACCAACAAGTGGTAGTAACGATGACCTCAGCGGTATGAGTAGTACAGATATTCGTTCATCTAGATTAGCATCTTACAACAAATTAAATAAAATGTGGAATGTTACAGTTTCAGATTTTGCAGAGAGACATAGTATCGAATCACACGAGTTGGAAGCTTTTGCATTGGAATGTGGTTTAAATTATATTAAATCAAGATGGTGGAAAAAAAATAGAATTGCCACTCTTCAAGAAATACTAGTTGTACGTTCTTTAGTTGGCAATATTATATATAATCCTCAAATCTATTTAGCTTGTGGCCGTAATAGTTTATTAAATATTCAAGTTGTTAATAATGGTGGTAATAGTTTAGATAATAGCAGTAATAATAGTAGTTGTAATAATAGTAGAGAAACATCACCAATTTTATCACCAAACAACAATAGCGACACTGAACAAACTCCTCAACAACCCACAACACCAAAAGCAAAACCACCCCCTTCAAACTTTTTATTATCAAAAACCAGTTTTACAGATTTAACAAAACTCATGAATAAATCATCATCATCATTATCATCATTAACTCCACCACCACAAACCTTATCACCACCACTTAATACAACCACAACCACAACAACTTGTACAAATTTAAATAATAGTAACAATAATAATAATAATAACTTATCAACATCGTCAGAATCATCCTCGACAACAACAATGGATGACTTGGATCCTGTAAAATTAAAATGGATAATCGAAGAAGTTTTAGATAGCGAAAAGAATTTATTTGAAAGAATGACGTCACCAAATCAAGAAAATTTGAATTCTAAAAATGACCACTTATGGTTTACAACTAGCGTAGGGGAAAGCAAAGGTGGTAGACCACACATGGAAGATAGACATGTCATCATAGAGTATCCATATGATTTTTATGGACTAACTGAAGAAAATGGTGTAGAAGGTGGCGTTCAAGATTCACAATTCTTTTTTGGTGTTTTTGATGGTCATAATGGTAAAATCGCAGCCGAATATTGTCGTACATCACTTCCATTCGAAATCTATACCCATTTAGCAGAAACTCAAAAACGACACTCGCTCCACACATCCAAAGATATACCAGATCAACTTTATATGGATACCATCAAAGATGGATACTTGGCTACTGACCATAGCTTTTTGGAGTATGCCAGAAAAGAAGACAAAAAGGCTGGTACAACTGCTGCAACTGTAATTTTATTACGTGATCGTATTATAGTTTCAAATTGTGGTGATACTGAAGTTATTATAAGCCAAAACGGAAAAGCCAAACCTTTGTCAACCCTCCATTCTCCCAAATTAGACACTGAACGTGAACGTATCGAAAAAGCTGGTGGTGCCGTTATTCACTATGGTACACTAAGAGTAAATGGTTTACTTTCAGTCTCTCGTTCTCTAGGTGACAAGAACCTCAAAGAATATATCATACCCGACCCAGATTCTTTAATCTACTCAACTGCTTCAAATGATCACGACTTTATACTGATTGCCACTGATGGTCTTTGGGAAGTATTCAATTATCAAGATGTTGTTGATTATGTATTCAAATTATTATCAGATACCTCCATTTCAAATGACGATATATCATCAATAATCATAGAGGAAGCAATCAAAAGAAATTCAAAAGATAACATAACGCTATTAATAATATTTTTAAATAAATAAAAATCATCATTAAATCATAATAAGAAATAATTAGATTATAACAATAATAATATTAAAAATAATCAAACACAACCCAAAAAAAAGATAAAAAACCCAAAAAAAAACAAAAAAACCAAAAAAAAAACCAAAAAAGTAAATAAATGAACCAAAATCATTTGAAAATAAAATTGACATATTTAATTTAAACTTAAATCAGTAAATATTTTTTATTAAAGATTTTAAAACTATAAATGATTTTTCATTCGAAAAATTATTTATTTGTGCAATAAAATTAAATTATTTTTTTTTTTTTTTTTTTATAAAATTTTTTTTTTTTTTTAAATTTTTTTTAAATTTTTTTTTTTTTGATTTTTTTTATTTAAAAATTTTTTATTTTTCTTCCACAGAGTAAATAAATCATATGTTGTTTGTTAAGCTATAAACCGACGAATAATTTTTATTTTTTTTTATTAATATTTTTTTATTTTATTTTTTAAAAGAATCAAATATATTGGGTTGTTTTACAGTTGTGTTTATTTTAACTTACCACACAAAAAAAACCATTATAGATTTTTAAAAAAAACATTGTTTTGTATTTTGTTGTTGTGTAGTAATAATTTATATAATAAACAAAATAAATAAAAAAATAATAAAATTAAAATATCATCCTCTTCTCTTTAGCAAAATTAATATATATTAGCTAATATAATAGGGTAGCGCGAAAAAAAAAAATAACAGTTTATCAACCAATATAGTAATATAAAAAAAATGATGGAGTCAGAGGTAGCTACTGAAACATCAGTTACAGAAACTAAAGACGTTGTAGTTGAAGCACAGTCACCAATAGTTGGAGAAAATGAAGAATCAATCATGAATGGTCATGACAGTAGCAATCAAACTGAAGATATTAAAGATTCAGTAGAAAATAATAGTAATAATATAAAAATATCACCAGAAAGTGAAAGCAGTAATAATAATAACAGCAGTGAAATTAATAAAACAAATAGTAATAATAATATAACAAGTGAAGAAGAATATGAAGAAGAGGAATCAATTGAAGAGGAAAGCAGTGATAATATTAATGTAAATAGTAACAGCAATGGGTTAGTTAGATTAAGAAAGAAAATAAATGAAACAATTGTCGAAAGCAGCGATGATAATAATATAAATCATAAAAACCATAATAATAGTAGCAGTGAAACTAGTAATATACCAAAATTAGCTAAAATGGTTGTATCAAGCGACAGTGAATCAGAACAATCAAATAATAATAGTGATGTATTAATAGGGGTATGTCCAGATGGTACCAGATTCGCATTACCATACACAAAGAATCCACTTACTCTTCATCCAGTTAGCGAGTGGTCTTTCTTTGATTATGCCAAAAATGCTTCATTACTCAGTCTCTTATTATTATTTTTTAATCTTCCAGGTTGGGTATGTAGATATTAAAAATAAAAAAAAAAAATAAAAAAAAATATTAATCCATTTTATTTTTATTTATAGTTTTTTATTGCCTGGTTTTTGTTTTGGAGATTCGCTTATAATATTGGTCTTGGTTTAATATTAAGATATCAATCAAATACAAACTTTTTAACTAGAATCTTTAGAACAATTTCAAAACCAGATCATCCACTTTATAATTATGTTAAACAATTTTGTTCATCAGGTATGAAGAGTGATTACGATTTTGATGTATGTAGCAAAGTTTTAATACTTAAAATATTATATTGCAGGTATTAACAAAATTTTATAATATAATAGAAAACTCCAGCTGAATATAATGCATGGTTAGCTTATAGAAATGTTGTTGATATTGTTTTAGCCAACGATTTAGTAACCTATGTTGTATTTGCATTGGCCTATTACGAATTCCCAAAGGACTATAGTTGGACTATTATTCCATGTTATTTATTAGGTATTTTCTTATGTGCTTTTACTTTTTGGGCTAAAACCGATGCATACCGTGTAGTTAAAGATTTTGCCTGGTATTGGGGTGATTTCTTCTTTTTAGTTGATCAAAAATTAACTTTTGATAGAGTATTCTCAATTTCACCACATCCAATGTATACTATTGGGTAAGTGTTTATTAAATTTACATCACTTTCAGGAAATTTTTAAGACCTTTTCATTTTTTTTTCAAAAAAAAAAAAAAATCAAAAATTTTAAACATTACCAAAGTTCTATAGTAAATATCAAGACCGATGTACTAATTTTTATTTTTTATAGTTATACATTTTATTATGGTTTAAGTTTAATCTCACAAAGTTATACAGTACTTTATGTTAGTTTATTTGCTCATTTTTGTCAATTATTATTTTTAGTATTAGTCGAAGATCCACATATTCAAAAGACTTATCCAGAAATTGCAGAAGATCCACACATTACCAGAGAAAAGGTTAAAACCTATTTTGGCCATGATTTAGTTGTTGTAAAGAATTTCCAATACTTTAGAGCTGCCGATCTTTTCACTCTCTTAATTGCTGTATATACTCTTTCTCTTAATCTTTTCAATATCCCAACTTGGTTCTATATTGTTCAAGCTATCTTTTGGAGATGCATGCTCAGTTTTGGTCTTGGCTTAGTTTTAAGATTACAATCCAATTGTCAATGGTGGACCAATAAATATCAATTCGATCTTGGTAAAGATAAATATATTGCCTTTGAAAATTGGAAAAAGTAAGTATTATAATACAAGTATAATTATTAAAGAATAATTTATTAATTTTTCTCTTTATTTTTAATTTTAGTATCTATAATTTATGTTTAATTATGGCACATATTTCATTTACTTCATGTTTCTTCAAATATGCTCAAATTGATTTTAACTTTTTCGGTTCAATCTTTTGGAGACAAATTTTGGGTTTAATGTTAATTTTAATTAATCTTTGGAGTTCATTCTCAACCTACGAAGTATTAGGTGAATTTGGTTGGTTCTATGGTGATTTCTTTATTGAAGAAGTTCCATCTAATCTCTATTATACTGGTATTTACAGATTTTTAAATAACCCAGATAGTACCACTGGTTTTGCAGGTTTTTATGGTCTTTCATTAATCGCAGGTAGTTTCCCATTATTTGCTCTTTCAATTTTCTCACAAGTTGCCAATTTCCTCTTTATCAAATACGTCGAACAACCACACATGAAGAAACTCTATGGCAGTAAAATACGTTCACAATCTGGTATTGCCAAAGGTATTCAAGAAATTGTCAACGAATTAACCGAAACCTCACCACCAATTCAAAAACTAGTCACCAAAACTCGTGTAATCACTGAACGTGTTGAAAAAAGAGTTACTGAACGTTTCAACTCTTTCTTGGAGGAATTACATAGTAAAGGAATACCTTTATCTTCAGAACAATTCGAAATTTTAAAAACTAATTTAAAAGAAAAATATAACAATAATAATATTAATAATACAAATTCATCAAATAACAATAGTTCAAAAAAATCAATTAAAAAATAATATTAATTTATATTTATATCAAAAAATAATAATAATAAAAATTAAATAAAATTTAATTTATTAATTTATATATAATAAATAATAAAAAAATAATTACAATTATAATATACTCTTTTTTTTTTTTTTTTTTTTTTTTTTTTATACAAATATTTTTTATAAAGTTTGAATAATTTAAATAGTACTATTTATACTATTAAATTATTTTTATTTTAAATTATTTAATTGGTTTTTACAACATAAATCATTTAGTTTTAGTTTTCACAACGGTTGTCTTTCCATGCACAATTTTCGATGGTGCAATCGAATTCGTTTTTGATAGATGAACAGTGGACTATACAATTATAAAATAGTTAGGAAATTAATATTCTTATTATTTTATAATAATATAAAATATTAAAACTTACATTTGGAGTTTAAGGTGATACATTGTTCATTATTCCAGTTGCAACCTTTTTCTTCATGGAGTTGGCATTCATCAGATTGTTCGATATCTTCACATGACTTTGGGTAGATCATTTTACATACTTTACCATCCCAAAAACATGGTGGCTAATAATCCCAAAAAAAAAAAAATTAGTAACCACATTCTTAATTTTTAAAAATATTTGCTGTTACACACCTCCATATTGGCACATGTTAATGGGTTTTTGTAATTACCACATTTGACGGCACTTGAAACGGAAACTAATGCTAAGATAGCTAATAATAAAGAAATAACAGTTCTCATGGTTTAAAATAATATAGTTAAAAATAAAAAATTAAATTTTTTATCTCGATATTTATACAAATTGCAAATTTTATGGAAAAAAAAAAAGGAAAAATAAAAAAAAAAAAAATGAAAAAAATAAAAAAAATAAAAAAAATAAAAAATTACAAAATAAAATAATTTTATGAAATCCCAATGGAGGTTTGAAAACTAACTACCAGGATTTCGGAATTTTTATTTTTATAAAAATAAAAAAAAAATCTAATGGTTTTGTACATGAAACAATTATTTATCACACCTGTACATAATTTATATTTAATGTGGGTGGGATTTTTATTTGGCTTTTTATAGTTGGTCTTAAAATTGATATTGTGTTGGAATCTTTATGAATTTTCTAATGATTATTTTTAATTTTATTTTTTTAAAAAGAACCTCCTGTCTGAGCTAAAAAGACATCAATGATGCCTCCATCTTCGAGTTCAATGTCTGAAGGTGTGCTGTTTTCATTAATACCTTGACCATCATATTTAAATCTAACGTTTTCTTTTGTTTTAAAAATAATAAATGTTATAAGGTTAATAATTACCATTTCTATCACTATTTAAATAATAATAAATATAGATTTACCTCTCTTTAATCCGTTTCTTTGACAATAAGTTTCCATTAATTTACCTGTTTTTAAATTGAAAATATATTCCTTTAATATTTAGTATCATGTATTATTGTATACTATGAAGGTTTAGAACATTTCTGAATACTCCATGTTAAACTTACCAAGTTTAGTTGTTTTTTTGATTTTAAAAAAGGTTTCTTGGTTTTGTTGATTTAAAACTCTAACATTGATTTGATCAGAGGCTCCTTCTGGTTTAACTTCAGTACCTGGTTCTTCTTTAGCATGGATGTCTGACATCTTTATTTAAATTTTGAGAAATAATACAATTTCGAGTGATACAAGAAATAAATTAAAAAAATTAAAAAAAATAAAAATAAAAAAAATAAAAATTAAAAAATAAAAAATATAATTTCATTTTATTTTAAAAAAAATTTAAATTTTTTCTTTTCTTTTCTTTTATTTTTTTTATTTTTTTTTATTTTTTTTTATATTAATAAAAAAGTTTCTTAATTTGGATACCACAAGCTATTATAGTTTAAATTTTTTTATATAAAATTAGTTATTTTATTATTTATCGATTTTTTAGGTACAAAATCAAAAAAAAAAAAAATTGGGAAAAAAATTAAAAAAAAAAAAAAAAAAAATGGATTTTAAATAAAAAAATAAAATAATTTTTAGTAATCAAATTTTAATAATCACAGCAATATTTATATAATGGAAATAATAGTTGGAGAAATACCGAAAAAAATTAATATTTTAGATATTATAGCAATAAAAGAGAGCGAAGTTGAAGAGGAGTTGGTGTGTAGTATATGTGCCAATATTATGATTGATCCAACCTCATCTCTTTTATGTAGCAGCCATGTATTTTGTAAAGCATGTTTAGTTAAATGGTTGGAAAAAAGTCAATCGTGCCCAACTTGTAGGTGTGAAGTCCCAAAGGATACAGAGTATGCTCTTGTTTTAAAGGTGGAATTTGAAGATAAAATAAATAATATCAAGGTAGGCAACATATCAAGTTATAAGAAATATTAAAATAATAATATAAATACAAAATAATATTAATACTGTAGTTTTTAATAGGTACATTGTCCATATGCATTTAAGGATGATAGTTTTGAAGAAATTGATCATGATCATGGTTGTAAAGAGATTATAACAGTTTCAAAGTTTAGACAGCACATCAATCAATGCATATATCAATTTAAAAAAATGTGAACATTCATTACATAGTTTAAAAGATAGATGTGGAATGATGAGATTGTATGAAATGCACAATCACTATGAAAAAGAATGCCCCTACGTAATATTGGAGTGCATTTATTGCAGTAAACAATATAGAAGAGGTAATACCGAGTCACATCTTAAAAAATGCCAAAAAGTATTGGTCGAGTGTGGTAACGGCTGTATAGAGAAATTCGCAAGGTCGGAAATAGAACAACACAGCAAAGACTGTCCAAATAGAATCGTAGAGTGCCAATTCAAGGATTTTGGGTGTACCGATACATTTAAGTTCGGTCAATACAAAGAACACTCGTCCTTATATGACAATCATCGGGATTTCTTATTTAAAAAAGTCGAAGTTTTGTCGTTGCAAGTTTGTTCATTAAATAATCAAATAATGACATTCAAAGAGACTATAGATGAACAAAACTCACAAATTTCTCAATTAAGAAATTTAGTTCTTAAAAGGAAGGTTTTGTTTTTCCACCAATCTCTTTTGGAAAAGGTAATTAAAAGGAAATCAATTTCTGTTTCCTATAGCTCTAAAGATCATGCATTTGATAAAAATAAAAGATATTATTATATGCATCTAAATAAGGAAAGTCTCGACGAATATTCAAATTTTGATATGGTTATAACCATTGGTGATAAAATAATTTTAGATGGTAATTATACTTAATTAATTTTATTTTATTTTAAATAACATTATATTAATTTTTCTTTTTTTAGTAAAAGATCAATGTTTTTCAATTCGTAAAGAAATATCATATGAATTTGAATTTAATAGTGTTGGTATGTATAATAAATTAATTAAAACACATCTAGATATAAATATTAAATTTTTTTTTTTAATAAAACAGATAATTCTTTTTTACAAGGAAATAATGTAATAAAAACATTCTATTTACACCTAACAGCATAAATATAGATAATACAAATTGTAGATTAATCTCTTTTCCCCTTTCAATAATAAAATTTAAAAATTTACTTAAAAAAAAAAAAAGTTTTATTTTATTTTTATTTATATTTTTAATAAAAGTTATTATTAATATTATTTTTGAATTGTTGATTGGAAAAAAAAAAAAAAAAAAAAAAAAGTTAAAATAATTTATACTTTAATACCATTTATATTTAGGATAAAGTTTAGAATTAATTTTATCTTCTTCATCATCATAACCGTCCTCATCATGATATTCATCTTCGATGATATCTTGGTAAAGATTGTTATTGTTATTATTGACATTAGTTGTGATGGCAGAGGTGACCAAAGTAGTGGTTTTTGGTGGTTGTTGTGGTTGTTTTTGTTTTCTTTTTTGTTGCTTAATGAATTTATGTAAAATCCAATGTTTTGCTTTTTCTAAATTGCATCCAGATTCTTTAATTGCAGTATCGATGACGTTGTGTGATACATGTGGATAAAGGTCAATTAAAACTTGCTTGATTAAAATGTGTTCTTGGCTAAGACCATATTGCTTGCTGTATACAGTTTCGTCCAAGTATTTGGTAACTAATTTTATGGCATGTGAAAGGTTTTTGGCATCAAAACAAACATCGAATACCTTTTCAAAGTCTAATCCATTATTGTGGTCATCTTGGAAAAATTCTAATACTTTAATAACGATTTCAATTTGTCTTTGTTCTTTATCAATGGTTTCTTGTTGTTGTTGAGCTTGCTTGGCCTCTTTAACAAATGCGCTCTCATTATCATCTTCAAATTCTGAGGATGAGCTACCAGAGTCAATATTGATAAATTCATTAAGTAAGAGTTCATTGACATCTTCTTCTCCTTCGTCACCATTATCATCATCACCAGAGCTTGAATCTTCATCACTATAAATACCATCATTATTCTTATAATAATATGAATATTGGTCGATTGGTTTACCATCAGTTGCTTCATCAACTTTAACTTGACGATCATTGATTAATTGCTCTTGAATTTTTAATTGAGTAGTTTCTTTTTCAAAAAGTTTTGATTTATCTTGTGATCTTTTTTCTTTTGATCTTAACTCGGTGAATTTTTTGAATTTTTTACCAATTTGAATAACAACTTCTTTTTCCTTTTCTTCATCAATCTTCTTTTTGGCTTCTTCGATTTCTTCTGGAGTTAAAGTTGGAAACTCTGGAATAACGAATGGTTCATTAATTGATTTTGAGATAAATAATGGTTCACTATCTAATACTTCAAGGGAGTTTTTAATTTGACCACCATAAATATTGTAGACTCTAAGTTTCTTTGGATCAAATGGTTCAGAACCGGTTGCTGATGGCAATTTGTTTAATTGGGTTGCAATTTCTTGTTTAAAATCATGAAATTGGGTATTTACAAAGATATTTGCTAAGACTTTCTTTGAACCGTTGATACAGATGTTAGCAGATAAAGATCTAATTTTTGGACCTTTGTTTCTTGCAAGGTAGCTTGAACCCAAATTGTTTTCACGTAATAATCTCTTTAATGCTGACTTGGCATGTAGAGAGTTAAACTTTTCCATATTTTGTGGACGGTTGCTGTAAGTGTAAAGTGAGAAAATAGCATTTTCTAAAAGTTGAAGATGTCTTTTGCATTTAAATTTCTTTTCAGTGATAATTGAAACAAATGAACGGTATAAATGATTTACTAATGGATCGTGAGTTTGAAAGTCACCTCTCTTGAAAAACTCTTCCATAAAACTCAAATCGATATCGAATGCTTTACTTGAAAAGGTGTTGAAGAAAAATTTAATTTTAGCATGTTGGCTATTGTTGCAATCATGAGGATATTGATACTTTGAACCACAACGATAACAAAATTGATATTTACATCTGTATTTAGATAAAAAATTAAAAATTCCAATTAATTTAAAAATAATAATAATAATAATAATAATAATAATAATAATAATAATAATTACCTAGAGCAAGTCATATGGTCACAACCACTGTTTTTTTCAATTGGATATTGACAGCTTGAACAAATTGTAGTGTTTTCTAAAATCCATTTGTATGAAAAGAGTTCCTTTGAATCTGATGAGGTATTGGTGCATAGTAATGGCCAATGATAACCAGATTTCTTACAGAGAAGACAAAAGTGATGAGTGTCACAATTAACATAAGGTAACATACCAGTGACTGATTTTAAATTTAAAATTAATCTTCCACAATTGGCCTCTGGACAAGGAAAAGTTCCTGCGACATTAAAAGTATAATCTTTGATCATACCTTTGAGCATATTTGAAGTGTCTTTTTTTGATGGTAAGCAGGTTTCAATGGTGACTTCATCGATACATTTATTTAAACAACCTAAATGTGGACAAGTAATTTGAATTCTATTACCATTACCATCGTTGGCTGAGGTCAAAAAGTATTGAGATAAACAACCATTACAATATCTATGACCACAAATTAACTCGATGGTTTCTTTATTATCGTATTCACAAAAGCAAATTGGACATTCAATTTGGGAACCCTTTGGTAAAACTTCAACAACATTTTTGAATCTGTATAAACTAATATCCTTGGCTTTGTGTGGGAAACTTAAGCTTCTAATAATAGAGATATTTTTTTCATCGCCATTTCCTTTGATTTTTTTGGTTTCAAATTTATTTTGCCATAAAAGATTCTTTGAAAATGAATATGGAATATCATAAAATGATGAGATACTTTCAGTTTTGTTATAAATAGTTGATACAGCTACATTTTGAGATTCAGTTTTGGCACTCTTGATCTCTGAGAATAAATCTAAAGCTTCTGGTGACATATCATAATAAATAATATTTGGAACGTTGTCGTTATACAATTGCTCTACCTTGGTAACGATTTCTACGACATTGGTTCTATTGGTTTTATATTGTTCATTAATAACTTCTTCAATTTGATTAATTGTTAATTTTGATTTTGGTTTATTTTCTTCAATAAAAACTTGGGTCTTGTAATTTAATGAGCCATTAGATGGTTGTTCAATAAAATATAAAACTACTCTGGTGTCTTTATTTGAATTTAAAATAATAACCTTACAACGATATGGATAGGATTCACCGACAATTACAATTCTATTATCTCCTTTGCTTTTTAGAAGTGGCACGATAATTTTATTATAAAATATATTTCTATTACTAGTGCCAGATTTGAATAATTGTAAAAACTCTGATGCTGCTTTCTTTTGACGTTCTCTTAATTCCTCTTGAAAAAAGTTATTTTCTTCAGATTTGGTTAAGGCTCTTTCTGATGTTTCTTCATCTTCTGGGTCTTGGTCTACTATATTACTAATGGTGAAATTAAAAACTTGATTATTATATGAATTTAATAAGTTTTTAACTCTGTGGCCATTAGTTTTAACTCTAATCTTTGATTTGTCACTAGCCTCTAATTTGAATCTATTAATAATTTGTCCTAATAATCCTGAAAATGTTAAATTGTTTGGAACTAATATAACTAAACTTTCATTATCATTTTCATTCTTTTTTTTTTTTTTTAATTAAAAAAAAAAAAAATTAATATTTTAATTTTAAATTTTAAATTTTTTTATTAAAATAAAAAAAATATGTAAACATTGTTTATAATTACTTTTTCATAGGTAATTGTAAATCTTTTACGGGAATCTGGTACTTCAATATTAATGTATAATTCTTCTGAGGTATTTCTATGTGACATATTATTAATTTTACAATTGAGGAGGTGATGTTTATTATTTTTTTTTTTTTTTTTTTTTTTTTACAAATATATACAGGAAAAATATAAAATTAAACTTTATTGTTGTTAAAACAATTATAAATTAAACAAACAAAATTTGAAATTTTATAAAAAAAATCGAGTTATAATTTAATTTTTTATTTTTGAGAAAAAATTTTAAAAAAAAATAAAAAAAAAATAAAAATTTTTTATGAGACATTTCGCACCATTTAAAATATTAAAAAAATGTGGAAATATAGCAGAATATTTATTTATAGAAATCTGGTATTGGGCATTTTAATACAATTACCGATTATTTTACCAAAAATATTAAAAAAAAAAGTAAACAAAAAATAATATATTTAATTTATCAGAAATATACAACATTGTGTGAAAATTTTAAATAAATAAAAAAATTATTATTTGAAGTATTAAAAAAGGTTATTTGTTATTTTATTTATTTATTCTAATTGTTGTAAATTATTTTACATTTTTGTTATTTCTCTATCTTTGAATGAATCTAAATCTTTTTTTGAAAAATTAATGTGTTGTAATAAAAAATGTGTTAATTCTGCATTACCATTCTCTATTGATATAGTGACTATTTCTTTTAAATCATCAATGTTACAGATTGATGTATGGTTAATTTTTAATAATGTAGGTTTTTTAATGAGAATGGCTTTGAATACTGATATCATACCTTTTTTTGCTGATCTTTTTAATAATGTTGTTATAAAATTGTTATTTTCTGTATTGTCTGATCCTAAAAAATGATCCAGTAACATTAATGGACAATTGGCGATGTCTTCATATCTTAAGAGAATGTTATAGGCTTTTGAATTAAATACTTTAAAATAAGCATCAAAACGTCCACATTTCAATAAAAAAATTTGCCAATTTTGGATAGATAATTGAATTTCATAAATTTGATTATTTGATGGATTGACACATGATTTTTTAATTAATATTGAAATTTTTTCGGCTGAATCGATGATATCTTGATCTGATAGATCTTTGAATAGCCAGTGAAAGAATTTATAAGTTTTTTGAGCTGAATGTTGCTGAGCAATGTCAAAAGAAAGAATAAGAGTGGTTTGATTTGAATATGAGAAAAGCTTTTCTAAAATTGATATATGTAACTCTTGTTCACCTGAATGAAATCCTAAATATGAATATAAATCAATAATATATTTAGCAATGGTTTCAACTTTATAAAGTGATGGGTTATTCAGCGCTCTTAAAACGTTTTTTAATTTTAAATTTGTGGAATAGTGTGCATTTAATGGAAATATAAACTTTTTTGATGCACCTTTCATTAGATTTTCATATTTCTCTATTGATTTTTTGCTGACATATGGCCATAATGGGTTGTTGTCCATATTGATTAATTCTATTCTTTCATAAAAGTAATTGAAAACTTCTTCTTTTTTAATTATAGGTAATGTTTCTTTGATAGAGTGTGATTCGAAACATTCAAAGTTGTTTTTGCTAAATAGATAATCGATAAGAACCATGTTACCTGTGGAAATTAAAGATCTTTGAAGATTTATCAACTTTTGATTTACTGCCCCTATTGTTTCTGTTTGGGCGAGTTCAAAGTCAATAATTTGCTTTTGAAAATCTATGCACGAATCGGTATTTTGGAAATATAAAGTTAATTTATTAAAAACAGAGGTTTCCAAATAAAAATGGTTTGAGGTATTTAGTTTATTGTTTGGTATGTTGTTTATTCTTTTATTGTTGATTAGTTTTGCTTTTGATTGTTCTTTAAAAAATAAATAGTATTGTATTGGTTTATAAAATGGGTTTTTTTGATCGCTATGATTTGATTTACTTATTGAATATAGGAATTTTAATATTTTGTGTATTTTTTGTTTTAAAACTTGGATATTTTGTAGTGATATATCTTCAATACTTAAATTTAATTGTGTTTTGTTAAACTGATTTAAATCTATTGGACCATTTAGTTGATGTATTATTAGGTTTTGTTTTTCGGTTGGTGTATGTTTTTGAATTACTGTATTGAATAGTTTTATTAAGCTTTTGAATCCCTTTGTATATTCGAATGTTTGAATGGTATCATAAAGCGATACATTGTTTAATTTGATTCCGATTGTCTCTAAATAAACTTGCATTCTGTAAACTTTAGCCAAATCTAGATCTTTTTCATTTTTTTCTCTGAATATTGTTGTAATTGATCTCTGGTTTTGTTTGAATAGTGATGTGTATGCATGAAATGCTGGGATATTACCACATTCAATTATATGTCGTAGCCATATTCGAGGATCCCTAAAATCATCGATATTTTTACAGTATAATGGATATGTTGAAAAAAAGTGTATATAAAATTCTCTATTTTCTTTTTTAAGTTTTCCTATAATTAATGCTGCCTCCACATTGTTTCTAATAAAATAACTTTTACTCTTGAGTTTATCTTTGATAATTTCTCTTGCATTACTAAAGTTATTGAATATATATTTGGTACCTACTAAACTATCATAGTTAAACAGTTGGCTGAATTTGAAGTTTGAAAAAATTAATTTGAATATTGTTTTATTTCTAAATACATTCCAGAATGCAAGTTCTCCATTGTTGATTGTGTTTTTTTCATCACAATTAGTGATTTCTAAACGTGGTAGTTTCTTATTGAATGGGTTTATATTACTCTTGAATTGGTTCTCGTCTAATAAATCTTTTTTAGCTTTTAAATAGCTTTCTAATCTATTATAAATTACTTTTTTACCCCCACTGGAACCTAAATTCAATTCCTTTGATAGTGCTCTCAGTTTTCTATAGTCTGATCTATTCTCATTTTTAAATTCTTTTTTAAATGTTTCATATGTTATTTCATTATTATTATTTTCATTATTATTATTTTCATTATTATTATTATCACAATCTAATTGGTTTCTTTTTTTATTATCCATACTTGATATTTTATGTTAGAAAAAATAAAAAAAATAATTTATATTTTAAAAAAAAAAATTTTTTTTTTTTTTTTTAAAAATTTTTCTTATAAAAAATTAATATCTAATAGATATTTGAAATTCCAATAAAAAAAATAAAAATTGGAACATCTGCACTATAAAGTAAACTATTTATATTTAGAAATAAAATATAATATGGATAATAATAATAAAAATATTTATATGAAATATTTAATAATTTAAAGAAAATAGATTATTTTATTTTTTTTACCCAATCTAAATATTTATAATCAGAATGTTGTTTTAATTTTGAAATTAAATATGATAATAGAGCTGTGTTATACTTAAATAAATTGTTTACATATAAAATCTTTAAATAATCGATTTTAACTAAATATATTAGCGCATCAACTTGTTGTTTTGATGGTTTTGTTTTTGGTTTTGGATCCAGTTGGAAAAAATCGCATAGTGATTCTAATTCTGTAGATGCAAATGTTATACTATTAATATGTCTATTTAAAACTGATCTAATTACATTTGAATTAAAGTGAGGTTTTAGATGGTCTGTATTATTTAATAATACACTGAAATAAAATTGAGATTTTGAAATATCTGAAATGATTTCATCTGGATATCTGAAAGCAAGATCTTGAATATAATTTGGGTCCATTTCAATAAATCTTTTGACTTTTGGGTTTTTGTAGTGATTTAAAACCAGTTGAGTTTCGTGTTTTGGCCAACTTTCTTTTAAAAGCTCAAAGGGACTTGCTAGTAGTGTTTCAAGTACATAATAGGTTCCATAAACATCGCTACCATAGTCTAGAGCCTGCTTGATTAGTTTTGTTGAGAATCCACTTCTAAAGAACTGAATAATTCTTAAATGTTTTGTAAATAGATCTGGTCTTCTAATATCCAAAAAAAACTCTAAACTATAGTTCAGTACTTTTTTTAAAAATTCATTGTACATATGTTCTCTTAGAAATGATCCCTTCTTGATGCTTTTAATTGCTTCATATGACAATTGATGGACCAACTCCTCCATCAGTATATCAAAATTTGATGATGTTTTTAAATGTGAATTTCCTGTTGTTTGAAAACAATTTAAACCAAATATAAACTCTAAGGTGAAAACTTCTGGATTTAGATAATCTCTTATATCAAATGTATTTGGTGAAGCGATTGAATTGGCACCATTTTGATATGGAACCCAATATTGATAACCTTCAATAGAGAAATTTCTGTTTAATAGCGGTAGATCTCGGATGTATTTTATAAATTTTAACGATTTCATTGAAAGATAATAAATTGAAAATAGTGTTGAGTCTGGTACTCTAAAAACTCTGGAGCTATTTATATACTGATATGCTGAAAATACAAGTTTTATTGGTACATCTTCAATTTTAATTAGAGTTGAATATAAATTATCAATTACCATTTGTAAGTTTTCTATAATTACATTGCCTTCATTGTTGATAGATGGGGCTTCACCTTTAAAGTAGTCTTGAATTAATAGTTCTATAATTGATAAAATTTTATACGGAGTCCTTTTGTTGGGTTGGTATCTTCCAAAATAGGGGCTATTTATTTTACCATAATCTGGGAATTTAAAAAGTTCGATAGAAGGATATCTACAAAGGTTTCGGTTGGTAATAGTATAGCTGGTCCAATTAGTTGCGAAATAATTTGTATTGTATAAAATTGGGTTGAATTCAATTTCTAAAAATAACTTTATTCTTTTCAATGATGCACTTTTAATTGATCTGATAAATACATTAGTCCAATGGTATAAATTCAATTGGTTAATTAAAATGTTTGGTGCACCTGGTGATACTATTGCTGAAATATGTGGTGATGACGCAGATAACAATGTCGTTGATGTTATAAACCTTAAAGAATAATAAAGTATTTGTGGGAAACTTTTAGTACCAGCAGCCAATGTGTTGATTACTTTAATTGCTCCTTCACAGTAATCATCACCTTTAACGGTTATTGACAGAACTCTTTCTTTTGATAAATGTGGACCTATTTCATCCAAGTTATTTATTTTGGATTGGATAGAGTTTAATTCATCAATTTCACAATTGTAAATAGCATTTAAAAGTGGTAGCGAATAAACTTTTCCTTGGTTTTGCAAATAGAAAAGAGGCTCCTTCTTTGATGATGCATAATTGACAATTTGTAAAGATGAAAATTTAAATTTGGTTTCGGGACTTCCACTGAATAGACCTTTGTTCTTTATAACTATATCAATGGCTTTGGTATCTGTTAAATAAAGATTGGGATATTCTATGACAATAGAATTTGAATTTATAATTTCTAGCCAACCTTTTGTAAACCTTGATTCTGGTATTGATTTAATTAATTTAGAAAATGCATCATTTCCTTTCGAGAGAAGTGACTCTAATCTACTCCTCACCATTTTATCGATAAAATCAACTGAAAACCACTGGTTTACATGTTCTAAACTCGCATAGTACTTCAAGTATGCGGTATCGAGATGTAATAATTCTGCTTTTTTACTGAATTCTCTTATACCTTTATATTTGACTGTCTTGATATCGTCACTGTAAATGCCCCTCCAGTCACCTTTATTAGTTTCCAAAAATAATTGTAAGTTGTTTAAATTTAGAAGCAAATAAGACTTTAGTTCTATTTCCCTGTACTTTGAGACAAAATTTTGAAATAAAAAGGCATCCATATTTTTTATAAGTTGTATTATTTTTAAAACTCTGTCTTTTCCGTTGTTATTGGCTATTATCGTTTTGATTTCATCTTTATGTGGCTCTAATTCTGGTGGAATTTTAAAATATCCAAGTTCTAATAAAAAATTTTGATTTTCTATTGATAAAATATTGAACAATAAATTTATTAAATTGATTTTTTCATTGTAATCAACTGGAAAATGGCAACTTTTTTCTGAAGCTTCATGTTCTGTTGATAACGAAAATGTTGGTAAATAAGGTGAGCGGGATGGTTTTGGTATGTTGGGACGAATTGTTGATGTTTCTAATGGAGCTGAATTAAAATATTTTGGATCACTTTGTATTAATTGAAGAACTCTATCTCTTTGAAACATATCGGAAATATTTAGTGCCAATTGAATGGTCTGATATTTATATTTATTATTATTATTATTATTATTATTATTATTATTATTATTATTATTATTATTATTATTTTCTTTTTCAAACTGATCTCTAGTTCTTTTTGATTTAATATTGCTATTTTTTGAAATGAATGCATCTAATAATAATTTTATTTGTTCTTTGGATGATTTTTTAAAAGCTAATTGTAATGTTGAGGGTAATACTTGGACGGAATAGGGCTTGTTTAAAACTATTTCTAGAAATCTTTCATTTAATTTATGAAGTGGCTTTAAAAATAAATTGCAGTTGTAACCAGTCTCGATACTTCGGTTTAATAATAATTTGAAAATTATTTCTTTATCTTCAAACTCTGCATCTAGCCAATTCTTTAAATAGCTGTGATTTAAATCTATATCTAAATCTACATATTCGTTTGCTTCTAATTTACACTTTAATAATTTGTATTGGCCCAGGCTTAGCATCCATTTCAATGAGACTATATCTTTAAATTTCTTTCTTTGGTCATATTTAATGTTATCGAGTTTACTATATTTCAACCAATCATTAATATGAATTTGTTTGATTATATAATTTAATAAAAATTTATTATGAAAAACTTTATAAAAAATGATTTCAAAATTATTATTATTATTATTATTACTATTACTATTATTATTGATATTGTTATTAATACTATAATCCATTTAAAAGAAAGTATCAAGAAATTGATTAAAACTAAAAAAAAAAAAAAAAAAATTGAATTTAAAAATATTTTTTTTTTTTTTTTTTTTTTTAAATTTAATTTTAAAAAAAAAATTTTTATTAAAAATTTTTTTTTTTTTATTCATTTTTTTTCAATAATAAATCATATAAACATCATACAATAATTAGTAAATAAAAAATATAAGCAAATACAATAATAATAGTAAATAAAAAATGGATTTTTTATATAAAATAAATCAGAATAGTTTTGAAGGTTTCAAAGAAGAGGAGTTTGACAATGAAAATTTAATTATAAAATTAGCAAGTATTTATTTCTTTATTACAAACGGTGTAGGCTCCAATAACCAAGATGAAATTATGTTAGCTAAATCCATTATAGGTTTCTGGGAGAGAGATCTAGGAAACCTCGACGTAAATAAAAAAACTGAGGAAGATATTTCTAAATTACCTAAACTTTTAAAATTTAAATTACATAATAGTAAAAACTTTATAAATAATTATAATGAAAAAATAAATGAAATAAATAATAAAATTCATCAATATTTTAATAATAGTACAGATAATTCTACTAATATAGATTTAAACACAACTTTTGGAAATTGGAATAATAATAGTAATAATAATATTAATAATAATTATCTCCATAGTTTAAATAACGATATAAATAATAAAACCATTGATAATAGTAACAACTATAGCTATATTTCACAAAAAAAAACTGAGGATTATAAACAAAATAGTCAATATAATAATCAACGTTTGTATAAAAAAAACCATACTAATATTAAAATGAATAGAACCATCAATAAAGGATACCGTAATAAGATAAATATTAACAAAAACAATAGCATGCTTAATATAAAAATAGTAATCAACAATGACAATAAACGTTACAGCAAAAGATCTATTAAGAAGTTCAACCGCAGATTTGTATTTTATGATGACAATTGTTAAGCTTTCTTTTTCCTGTTGTACTCATTAGAACTTGTATAGATTAAAAAAAAAAGTATAATGGAATATAGATTATTATAATAATACTAAATTAAATAAATAAAAAAACATATTTTTTCAAATAATTTGAACTTTTATCTGTTCAGATTATAATATTCTCCTATTTTATTTAAAATTTAAATTTATTTAATATTTTTTAATCGTATTATGGAGTTTAGTAAAAAATTATAATGAATCACACTATTTAAAAATATTTAAAAACAATTGCATCTAAAAATAAAAAAAAGAAAAGATAAATTTTGTTTCATTTTATTCATTTGCTGGAATGTTTGTATAAATTGTATAATCCGAAAAATACTTTTTTTCAAAAACTTCCTTATCAAGAGGATCGGTAAGATTTGTTAAGTGTCGTTCTTGAACATTGAAGGAGTTATCACATTTAATTTCTCTGTCAAATGCATATTGAATCTTCTCACCAATTTTACATGTTACATATATTTTACCTTTATCTGAGAGAGGAATAATTTATTTATTTTTATATGATTCAATTCTGAATTACATTTTATAATGGGGTGGTCTTTCTTCACCTTCTTTAAAATTAAATTTTTCTGTTCCTCCAAATATAATAATATCTACATCTTGGCTTGTTCTATTTTGGAACGCGATTGATGATTAACATACAAAGAAATAATGACTACAATAGCAACTTCAACAGTAATAAAAACAACAACACAAACCCCTTATAGTCTTCCTTAAAAAATTGAAATATCAACACTAGGCATCAAATATTTAAACAACTAAAAAAGAATTATATAATATACTATAATTTTGTAAAAAAAAATCAAATGTACAAACACTCAAAATTTAGGAATGGAACATATAATAATTATTTTCGTTTATATTAATTTTGGGTTTGAGATATTATTTGTCATATATTAATATAAAAATCAAAAGAATAAAGGTATTTTAGTACTAAAAAATAAAAAAATTAATATATCACACATGATGACTCTTTTTATTAATTAATTTTTGAAGTTGATAGAGGTGGCCTTTACATAAACCAAATAGCATGTTGTTTACTGATTTATTATTTCATTCTTTACTTTTGCTATCCATTTCTTTTTGATATAGATCAATAATTTCTTGAATGGTTTTATCTGAAAAAGTTGAAATTTTTAAATCAACCTTCAATTCATCATTTATTCTACTAAATATATCATAAAGTGTAAGAGAATCACCTAATAATAATTATAATAATTAATATCATATGATTAAAACAAAAAAATTATAAATTAAGTTAATAAAATTAATAATAATTAAATAATAATAAATACACACTATCAAGATCTTTTAATTTTAAACTACAATCTAAGGTTGGAAGTTCCAACTCTTGTTTTATTTTATTACTAATATAAGTTTGCATTGTGTTATTTTTGTTTTTATAATTTATATTATTGATTTAATACACTTATTTTATTATGAGGAATGTTTTATTTTTTTAAAAAAAATTTTGTTATGTATTTTTGAAAAAAAAAAATTATATTTTTAAAAAAAAAAAAAATAATATTAAAAATAATAATTAATATAATTAAAATAATTGTTGGGGATATCTTAATTAATCTTTTTTTTTTTCTGAAAAAATAAACCAATAAAAAAAAGGTAGTACCATAATTTAATGAATAACCATAATTCTATTTTTATTATATAATCGGCAAAAAATTGGTGGTTATTTTTTTTTTTTGAAAAGAAATTTATTAAAAAACAATAAATATATATATTAAAACCCCTAAATCTGACATTTTTATTAATGGGGAACAAAAGATTTTATTATTTTTTTTTAATTTAAATTTTTTTTTAAAAAAAACAAAATTTTTTTAAAAAATCCCCATTCAAAGATTTCATCATAATAAAAGAAGAACATGAGAAGGAAGTTTCAATTACAATTTTGATAATAATATAAATTTTTATTATAAATTCATAAAAAATATTGTAATATTTATAATTTGGTTTTTTAATAATATTTTTTTTTTTTTTAATAACATTTTTTGAAAAAGAAGTTGTAAACTGATTCCCTTTTGTTTTTGAATCTGGGAGTGTCTCTTCTTTTTGATTCTATCTTTGATATTTTTGGTGGTTTTTTTCCACCAAGTTTTTTTTTTTTTTTTATATATATAAAAAGATATCATATGGTGTTCAGATGCATTTTTAATTATTTGTTATTCATAAATTAGAAATAATAACATCGAGGGCAATGAATTATTAATTAAATAGTTAAAAAAAAAAAACTAATGCACAAAAATTAAAAATTAAAAAAATTAAAAAAACCCCAAGTTATCAAAAGACTTTTAACTGAAAACTCTACAACTATTTTATTAATTATTCCATATATTATTTATATTTATTCAAGCTATATCAATCTAGAAAAAACGTGGGTGCATGGTTTTCATTCAATAATACAAATTTTATATGGTTTGATATTGTCATTCTTTTCATTATATTCATTATATTCATTATTATTCATTACTTCAAAAAGTTAGAATTAAAACTTAATACCATTATTATTAGTTTTATTAATATCTTTTTTTTTTAATAGATAATAATTTAGATAAAAAATCATCATGTTTTTCATTAAAAATTACATTGGAATTCTTTTGGTCAGTTTCATTAATGTTATTAAATTACTACTCAGTCCGTATTCCATTTGGAATGGTTGAACTCTTATTGTTCACAATTGGGTTTATATTTTTAATTTATTTTTCATTTGGTTTACCATTATTAAAAACTAAATAAAACAGAATAAATAAAAAGAAATAATATTATATAATTAATTTTAAATTTATATATTTTATTTTTTTTTTTACTTATTATTATTTTTTATTACTATTTTAAATCAAAAAAAAAATCTTATATAAAAAAAAAAAAACAAAAAAAAAAAAAAATTTCACAAAAACTTTTTTAAGTTTTTTTTTTTTTGAATTTTGGAAATAAAATTTAAAAATAAAAATTTTAAAAAAAAAATTCTTGAAATGTGTATATAAGGGGTGTTTGGACAAAAAAAAATTAATAATTTTTGAATTAATAAAAACGAATTTATTTTTTATTTAAGGTTTTTTTTAATTTTTTCTAATTTTTTTTTTGAAGCTTTAAAATATCAAAAAAAAAATCAACAAAAATGCGAGCTTTATGCCACCTAAACTTTAATTTTTATTTTTATTTTTATTTTGAATTTTTTCATTTACAACAATAATAATAACAATAATAATCATATCAATAATAAAAATGTTAAATAATAAATTTATAAATTATTTTATATTATTATTATTATTATTATTTATTTCATTTAATAATTTAGTATTATCTAAACCTACATTAAAAAATGTTTCGAAACCCTACGGCACTTTTTATAAAAGTTATTTAGCAAAATATTACTGCGATTTTACAATAGATATTTTATGTATACCAACAGAAGCTGGAGATTCATGTGTTGGTTTAAAAATTGGAATTGATTCTACCCCAACATCTCTAATTCATAATAATATTTTCTCTAATGGTACAAAAAAAGTTATAACTTATTTATTTCAGTTTGATAAAGTAGGTAATTTTAATGTAGTCTTTAATGATGAACTTAATATACCGCTTCAGTGTATAGGTATGTATATTTCTAAAAAAAAAATAAAAAAAATAAAATAATAATAAAAAATAAACCAACTAATTTTATAATACAGCTCTTGATTTAAATCAAATATCATTCGATTTGATGGGCGATTATTACTTAGGATTGCAAAAAGTTGAAGCTCGATACAGAGTAAATGGATTGGATCCTTATATATCAATTGTAGATACCACCGCAGATATTCTAGGTTCACTATCAAGTTATTGTAGTTTTTATTTTGAATATAACTTTGGATTTTTTTATTGCGAAAGCTTACCAATAGATGTTCCATTCTCTCAAATACAATTGAAGTTGACAACACCAGCAGAAACTAAAACATTTCAATTAAATACACCAGGTATATAATATTATAAATATAAATAGTTGTTTTATACACAACACAACTTACTAATTCTTTTTATAAATACCATTCAAAAAATCACAACTATAGTTAAAGAAAAGTATACACTTTCTTTAAATAGTTCTTATCCAAACGAGCAAAATTTAGAAAACTACAATGCAATGGGTTATAATTACGGAGCGTTACTCTCATATAAATTAAAAGAACCATTAAATAAATTATTCCTCACTTCATTTTATAAAAGTAATATTATTGATATCAAAGAGCTTTCTACATTTGTTCCAGTCAGTTCTGATGAAACAGGTACAACTACAATACTTACACCAATAGAGAGGTTTGGAGAACTGAGTTACGATCTTTATTATCAATCACAATCAGAAATTACTAAAGCAACACCAAACACTCTAAAAACAAATTTTATTCAATGTATGTATAATCATTATTTTTAATATATATATTCAATAGTTTATAACTCAATTCTAATACTTTTATTAATTTAGATCCACTAATTAGTACACCAAATCCAACTAGAGTAGGAGATTATGATAATTTTTTACCTATTGTCACTTTTGGATTTTCAGACTCAACATTTAAAACTGATTTCACACCATTTACTTTCTCAATAATAAAAAATAGAGAGCTATCCTATTTTACTAGATTCCCATATGGCTATGTAAAATCATATTTAAGTCCACAATCATATGATTTCCAAGTTACCTCTTTAGTAAAACCTAAATATGAAATTGCAAGTGATTTAAAAATTAAATTTGGCCCAATTGTAGGAGGTTCATCTCAAGATATCAATTTTTCACCAATGAGTAATATTTTTGTTGTTATTTATAATCTAATAGTTTATATTTTTCTAACTTATTGGTTTTTCTTATTAATTAGATACAACATTTGTTTACGATTACAATCTCAAACCATCCATTTTAAAAACAGAAACCATTAGATTAGGAAATGAAAATTCATTAATAAGAATCACACTCAATACTGCATATGGGTTCAGTCATTTTATTTTAAAGGATCTCTATGGTGGCAGATTTTATGGAGCAGAAACTTTTGTTAGTGGTGATTTATATGGTATCGGTGTTTATGAATTCACAGTTTTAAACAACTATAATTCTTTCTTTGTATATGATCAAGTTTCTTCTGAAGGTATTTTCTTTTCAAATTCAATTATAACAAATATTGATGATGATGCTTTTAGATTTTATCAAATTCCACCATATGGTAAGTAATATTAGTTTTTTTTTTGAAAACAAATAGATAAGGAGTATCAATTAAAATTTTAATTTTTTTATATTATAGCTATCTATCAAATCAAAGATGTATCATTTTTATATAATGATATTGATGTTTTAAATCACAGATTATATAACGTTATGTACTTTGATTATTCTGGTAATATTCCAATAAATTCCTCATTCATTATGACTAATTTTGGTACTCAGTATCAATTCAATAAAGAAAGTCCTATATTTTATTCAAGTTGGAATGAAAGTATTAAAAAGTTTCAAATTATATTTTACATTGAAGCAAATACTGCTCCTGGACCTTACCAATTCAATTTGGTTAGTAGTTATGATGGTCAGTTTTTACATAGCTCTTCACTTGATACTCAACTAATAATTAAAAAAACCAGTAAGTGTTGTTTTTATTTTATTTAATTAAAAATAAATATTAATTATTTAATAAATTTATTTATTTATTTACAGAACTAGACTATCAAGGACCAATATTCAAAGAAATATCAAAAATCTTACCAGATACAGTTGATGGATCAAATGTTAAATATGGTGTACTTGGATGGACTGTTACAATCGAAGATCAAATCAACGGTTTTGATTATGGCTATATTGTTATCAAAGGTCAAATTGATAAATCATATTACAACATATCACTATCACCAGAAAAGAACATTAAATCCGGTAATTTAAATTTAGGTGTATATGATATTAAATTAAACATTTCATTCCCATGCATCACACAAAACTATGTTATCGACGAAGTAAAACTAACCGATAGAGCTGGTAGAGTTTCTTATTTCGGTATTTATGCAGAGGACTCCAAATATAAATCCATTTTCAATCCATTTTTAAATTATCTTCAAGATTCAACAATCAATAAAATTAATTTGCAATGCGGATTAAGCTCAGCCTCTTCAGACTCCACACCACCAGCACTTGTTTTCTTCAAATCATCAACATCACAAAATTCAAAAATAATTGATGTCGGTAAATCATCAAGAGTCATCACATTTGATTTCCAAGCATCAGATCCTGAAAGTGGTTTAAAAAATAACACATTCCCAATAGTCTATATTTCAAATTCAAATAATCAAATGATCGAATGTAACTCAGAGATTACATTATCAACTGAAACCAGTACAACATACAAGTGTACTATTGATTTACCAATTGCTTTCGGATATCCAGGTATGATAATATTTTCAGTATATGGTTTCATTAATAATAATGGACTATTCAGTGGCTATACAACTCAACTTTTAATCAATTCAAATTTTGATTATTTCGCAACTACTTCATTCAACTCAATCGAACCAGTACTTACAAGCACCAGTGAAATAACTGAAAAAGGTGGTAATTTATGGTTATACGGTAAAAGTCTTAGCAATACAGCTTCTGTTTATATTAAATACGATGACTCAACAAGTTTTATATCATTACAACCATCGACAAAATACTCGACAGCTATTTTAATACCAGGAATCAAACCAACAAATAAACCATACCAAATATATGTTAGTACAGGTTCAACTACTTCAAATATTATAAAAGTAACACCAATTGTATACGATTCCTATTTAGTTAATTGTAACGGCAATGGTATTCAACATATATCGACTTGTATTTGCAATAGCAAATGGACAACTATTAATGCAGATAGTCAATGTACAATACCAAATCACTATATATCATCATCAACACAAGTATCACCAACAACAGGTGGCGAAATTACACTTAATGGATGGTTCGGTGAATTAAATAACAATGCAGCACTCTTTATTGATAACAAATCATTACAATTTTCAATTATATCATCAGAATCAATCAAAACGACAATCGGCGCAGGTACTATTGGCCCAATAAAAGTCAATTTCACACAAAATACAATCACATGGAGCGGTATCATATATCCATATTATACCACAGAAAAAGAATGTTCATCTAAATGTCAAGAACATGGTATTTGTGATAAAACAACAGGTACATGCAAGTGTAATTTAGGATATACAGGTTTCGATTGTTCATCACCAATCAATAACAATAATCAAACAGAAACAGAAACCAATAACAATGGAACAGTTATTATTAAAAATCAAGATTTAGGGTATTCAATATTTATCGATTCAATTATAGAATTAGACATTAATAATCAACAAGTAACAACATTCAATTTATCAAACAACTGGATATTAGCAAACAAACTAGAATCAGTTACCACATTCAATCAAATAAGAGCTAATGAAGATAGTACCAATGCAACAATTAAATTAATAATTGAAGAAGTAAACGACAAAGATAAAGATTTCACATTTGCAGGTAATCAATTCACAGTTACAAAAGGAGGATTCAAATTATCATTATCAATTTCAAACTGGTTATTCAAAAGTAATCTCAATACATTACAAGTACTTATGACATCTGATATACAAATCGACGGCCAAAACAAATGCAATAGAGATAATAAAGAAGCAACTCTTGAATCATCATCAAATAATAACTATTTATTAAACAATATAAACTATTTAAAAGTTATTAAAAACAATAGAATACTTTATGCAAGATTCCAAGATAAAATGTTATCAGATAATAGACCAACAACAATTGTAGCAAATGTAGTTTCAAATGATAAAAAATCAATTAAAATTGTATTAAACTTACCACATTGCGATGAATGTTTAATCGATCCAGGTATATATAATTTAAAAAAAAATTTAATATATTAAAACATAATTTTTATTGACTTTAATTTTTGTAATTTAGATTTTTCATTATTAGTTTCATCAGATTATAATTTTGAATGTAAAGATTCAAGAAAGTGGGTAATCGCCGTTGCAGTCTCAGTGAGTGTTGTTGGATTTGCAGTTTTACTAGTAGCACTTTATTTTGTTTTTAAAAAGAGTACAGTTCTAAAAATCCAACTTTATAAATTTAAAAAACAATTAAAAAATAATAATTAAAACAATAAATAATAAAAAAATAATAATAAAATCTTTTTAAAAATAGAATTAACTAATTTTCTCAAACTATAAAATTAAATATAATATTTTTTATTTAGCTGATTTAAAAACTGGTGTAAGACCAGATGGTAATGTTTCATTGCCAATAGATTGATTAAAATCGGTTCCTAAATTTAAATAGGTTAATGTACTTGGGAAAATATTTGATTCGATTAATGGTTGTTGATTATTATTAAAACCATTAATAAAAGTAAGAGATGTTAAACTTGGTGGTAAATGGTTTGGTTTTAATTGATAATTTGGTGAGACTGAAATATTTAATTCTTTAAGTCCCTTTGGTAATTCTTTTTCAATTGAGAAACCCTGTTCAATGGTTAACTTTTGTAAATTGCTTGGTAATACTTCGAGATCTAAATCAATTGAACCGCTATAATCACATACAACTAATTCTTCCAAAGATTCTGGCAAAACTTCTTTACTTTCAATAGTTTGACCCTTTCTAAGTGTGCATTGAAGAGTTAATTTTTTTAAACCCTTTGGGAAGGTATTTTTATCCATTTTATTGAAATATTCGAATAAATATAACTCTGTAAGTGATTCTGGGAATTTTGTAATATATCCATCATAGCAAAAAACGGTTAATGATTTTAAGTTTGGTGTATTATTAAACATTGATTCACTAACAGAAGTTGGATATGTGGAAATTTCGATGGACTTTAACCATGATGGAATGGTTTTAATAAAGCATTTGTCACAGACCAATGACTCGATATTCTTTGGTAAAAGTAATTCTAAACTACCCTCTTTATCTTCATTAAAGCTTTCTATCTCGACTTTTTTTAAACTTTCTTTTTTTTCAAATTCTAATAATTCCGTAATTGACTTAAATTTTTTAAATTCCATTTTATTTGTGTGTATATATAAATAAATTAGTAAAAATAAATTAAAAATAAAAAAAATATGAACTTTAAATACAAAAAAAAAAAAAAAAAAAAATTTCCGACCTGATTTTTCGAAAAAAATATAAAATTTTCGAGTTTTTTAACTTTTTTTGATTTTTCCCAAATTATTTTAATTTTGGGTGGTATCCAAGAATTATTAATAAAAAAAAAAAAAGTTGTTAAATTGATTAATAAAATGGAAAAAAAAATAAAATTTATTTTTTTTTTTTTTAATTTGGAGTACCAGTGATGGTATAGCTTTTACCACTTGATAAACTCTTTAGCATTGTATCTCTGAATTTTCTTTGAACAAAAGCTTGTTCATTAGATTTTGATGACATGGTTTGTTCACTAATGGCCACATGAGCAACAGTTGATTTACCAGATATTCCATTAACTTGGGCTTGGATATTGTGGAATCTTTGACCTCCACTTGTAAAAACACCTTGCATATCAATTCTAATTGATCCATAGTTAGCAATGGTACCTTGGTTATTATAAAATATTTTTGAATATACAATTAAAGCAATAGCTTCAGATGCATCTATAAAAAATAATAAAAAAAAAAAAAACTTAGTAATTCAAAACCACATCACACCCATTCAATTTATATTAAATAAATACCTTTCTTTTGTCTTGATGACATGCCAGTGTAGACATTTGGTATGGTGCTTCCTTGTTGGATATTTAAGGAGGCATAGCAAGTTGAAATTGCCGAAAGAACAATTGTAAATAAAAGGAAAGCTTCTTTAAAATTCATTTTATTATAATTTTTATTAATTAATAAACAAAAAAAAGTTAATAATTATTTTTTAATTAAATTTTCCACCTTTATATTTTTTTAAAGGAGGAAAAATAATAAAATAAAATAAAATATAAAATGATTATAGTTACATTTTTATTATTAAATTAATCTATATTATAAAAAATAATTTAAGTGTTGGTATTTAAAAGGCCAAATTCAGCTTTGTGAATAGATTTATATGCAATATAAATTATTATTAATTAAAATTTAGAACCACTATAGGTTTAAAAGAAAAAGTATGAAACTTTAAAATAAAAAAAAAAAAAAATAAAGTTTACAGATAATAATAATAATTTGTAAGAAATTTTTATTTATTTTTATTTATTTTTTTTTTTTAAAGATTATTTATTTTTGATTATTTGTTAAAATATTAATTAATATTTTTTGGATCACTATTAAAGGGAATATTTATTTATTATATTCTTTTGCTTATTTTGGTTTTTTATCATTTGTTTTTTTTACTAATGATACTCCCATCTTGCAAGTTGGAATACAAAATACTACCACACCCCACACCAAAAGTAAATTCTTATAAAATCTATTTGGTTTTAATTGAGTGATGTTATTGATATTTAAAAATAATAAAATTAAGAGAATAATCTATAAAAATATTTAACACTTTCAAGACAAAATCTTTTCTATATCCCCTAACATATTCGAATATGTTGAAATTATGCTATTGGTGGTTTTGGTTATTATTTAACATATTATTATTTTTATTACCATTGTTATTATTTTATTTTTTGAGTGATAGCCTATTATATTTTTTTAATTTAAAAAATGAAATTAATAATAAAATAATATTAATTTTTAAAAAAAAGTAAACACATACAAACGTTTTTTTAAAATCATTTCTTTTAACTCGAGCTCTTTGCTTTTTAAATTTATTTCAGTACTATTTCCAAATTTGTCGTGGATTCTTTCTTCATTGTTTTTACACTTGTCACTCTCTTCATTGTTGTATAAAACATTTATTCCTATTTTTGAAGTTGATGGAATTATTGATTTACCTTTTACATAAATATTTTCTTGGTTCATTTTATTCTCGATTGATTTGTAATAGTTGTTCTCATTGTTTCTTGATGGTAACTGCCATATCATTTTATAGGAGTGAATTGAGGAAGATGATGATTCCTCACTACTTGCAACTGATTCATTTTTAGATTTTAAAACTATAATTCTATTTAAGTGATCAATCCATTGATTTAACCTATCTATTTGAAATTGAATATTCTCTGGGGTAAGAAGTTGCTTTTCTTTTTGTTCATTAATTCGACTCTCTTCTTTTTCAAATTCAATACTATCTATTTCCTCTTTTTCTTCCTCCTTTCTTATTTGGTTTAATAATTTTTGTTCATATTCATATTGTTGTTGCTGCCTTTTATTATATAATACCTGTTGCTGATAGTGGTGCTGTTGTTGTCTTTCCTCCTCTTGTTGGCTCCTTTGCTGCTTTAGTCTGTATTCATCCTCTAGTCGTTGATTTAATTCCATTTCATATCTTTGATTCTCTTTTTCTAATTCTTCTTCTTGTCCTCTTTTTCTCTTTCTTTCTAATTTCAATTTTTTTTTTTCCTCTTTTTCTTTTTTGATTCTCCTTTTCTCTTCTTCAATCTCTGCTTTAAGTTGGTCGAGTTCTATTTGTAGTTGAAGCTCTTTCTCTTGTTTTTCTTTCTCTATTCTTTCAGACTCTCTATCTCTATTTTCCTTTTCCAATCTTTCCTGCTCTTCTTGCTTCAGTTTCTCTTGTCTTTCCTTTTCTTTTTTTTCTCTTAATTTTAACTCTAATAGTTCCTTATTAAATTTTCTTTTTCTAATGTTTTCATTTGATAAATAGTTATTAAAGTTAAATTCTATTTCTAAATTATTGATAACCTGTTCTTTTCTGCCATCAACATAAACCAATTTTTTACTTTTTATCTTATTAAAGCATTCTAAGGAATCTTTAATATTGCTAAATTGAAATATTATATCGAATGTAATTATATCATTTTTTAAAATTTCTAAATTTCTAAAAATAAAAAGTTAATACGATTTGTTATATAATAATATAGTCATACAATTAAAAACTTACTTTATTTGACCGAAATAGCTCCAAATTGATTTGAATGAGTTTAATATTCTACTCTCATCATTGGACCCGCCACTACCCGAATAGTTTAAAAATATTAATTTTGGTAAGTTTTTTATTATTAATGTATCTGAAACATTATTACTATCATTATTTTTATTATTATTATTATTACTATTATTTATTTGATTATCTAAAACTATAAATTTAAAATTATTTTTTATTCCATAAAAACTTATAATTTTATTGTTTAGTTTTTCAAACAAATTGGGTGTTGATGATGATTCTGATAATTCTATTTTAAAAGTATAGATAATATTATTATTACTGTCACTATTATTTATAGTTTTTTCTATATTTATAAAATTATTAGAATTATTTTTATTATTAATATTTAATAATGAGATTATCATTTCTTTGACGTCCCATGATGATGGAATTTCATTATTATTATTACTACTGTTATTATTTGTTGAAAATAAAATTTCTTTACATATTAAATCTATTAATTTAAATTCTTTACATATTTTAATAACATTCATTGAATATATAAAATATATAATATTAAAATAATTTTATATTATTAGATTTAATAAACACACAATAAATGGTTACTTTGACAATGAAATATTTTTTAAAAAAAATAAGAAGTTTGTAATTTAAAATAAATATTAAAAAAAAAATTAAAAAAAAAAGAAAAAAAAAAAAATTAAAATTTTTTTTATTTTATTTTTTATTTATTTTTTCATACAAATAACATGTTTAAACAAATAAATAGACACATACTACACCCACACACCAAGTATAAATAAATTTATTTATATTTATTCAGATCCATTCACACTAAATATAGTGAATTGTTTTTTTATTATTTTTAAATTACAAACAAAAGTTATTTTTAAATATTTTTTTTTTGTTTTTAAATTAATTAAATATTTTTTTTATTATTTAGATATTTTAAAAATAAAATTAATTTGTCTTTTTTTTTTAATAAATAAATATTTATTTGTTCCATTTAATTCTTATTTTAGTTTGAGTTTATTTATTTATTAATTTCACCCATCATTCACACATCCACATTCAGTAGCATTAATATCACAATGAAAAAACAATTAATTTCATTTAATTTTAAATCTGCACTATTTTTAGTAATAATTATATTATTTTCAAATATTTTTTACGCACAATCATTAGAATTACAAATGTTTGATGTAAATATTGGTAACTGGGGTTTAATATCAGGAGATGAAGGCGAAGAAAGAATAATAACCAACTATTATTTGAATAACCATCAATCTGTATTATATAAAGTAATATTAAATGAACAGGACGATCATATGGCATTAATTCAAATAACTCATAATCAATTTATAAACTCTGGATACTATTCAGGTGAATACGAAAATGTAATAATCAAATCATACACTTTTATAAACAATACCCAAAATAATAGTATTATCTCAAATGTAAATAATAAAACCAATAATAATATGGCATTCAGTAACAATAGTAATGACAAAACCATTGAAATTTCAATTACAGATGTAACTCCTATTTCAATTAATTCGTGTTTCGAAAAAGAAATTTATTTTTCAATTTATTTAAATAATTATTTTTTTGGCGGTGATATTGAAATTTCGGTGGCTTCGCTTTACGATAAAAGTCAATGTTATGAAAAAATAAATAATAATAAAAAACTAAATACTTTTATAAAAAGATTTTGAAAGTATTTCAGAACCAAATTTAAATTTCCTTCTACTTCCTTTTTTAAATTTTTAAATTTTTTTTTTTTATTTAATTTTTTAAAATTTTTTTTGGTTTTATTTTTTTGTTGTTATATAAAAAACACCCACAAACAAAAAAAAAAAAAAATGGAATTAAATCATTCATTTTTTTTTTATAATATAAAACACATAATACACTAATAACAATATGAAGTCTATTCTTTTAAAAGAATTTGGAGGAGTTGAAAATTTAATTATAGGAGAAACAGAAAAACCAAAATTAAAAAATGATGAACTATTAATCCAAGTAAAAGTAATATATTTATATACATGTATAGTTTAAAACTGTAGTATACTAATTATAAATTTATTGTTTTAGTGTTATGCTCTTAATAGAGCAGATATTATTCAACGTAATGGTAAGTATCCTCCACCACCAGGCGATTCAGAAATTTTAGGTTTAGAAATTTCAGGTATTGTCGTTGAAGAAACTCAAACAAATGAAAAGAAATTCAAGGTAGGTGATAGAGTATTCGGGTTGGTTGGGGGCGGTGCCTATGGTGAATATTGCAGCATTGCAGCCAATCAAGCACTTCATATTCCAGAGCATCTTAGTTTTGAACAAGCAGCATCAATACCAGAAGCATGGTTAACAGCATATCAAGCATTACATTTACTATCAAATTTTAAAAAAGACGAATCTGTATTGATTCATGCCTCTGCCAGTGGTGTAGGTACAGCATTAATCCAATTGTGCAAGCTTGCAGGAATAACCACTATTATCGGAACCGTTGGAAGCGAAGATAAAGGTCAATTCATTAAACAACTTGGTGCAACACATGCTATTAATTATAAAACTCAAGATCCTTTCTTACCTGTAGTATTGGATATCACCTCCAATAAGGGTGTTAATGTCGTATTTGACTATGTAGGCCAACAATACTGGAATCAAAATTTAAAGGCACTTCAATTAGATGGGACAATGATCATTCAAGGTTTTCTATCTGGAGCCATTGTCACTCCTGGTGACATCCAACCCATCCTTAGCAAGCGTCTAACAATCAAAGGTAGTACTTTAAGAAATCGTGATAATCAATATAAAGGTAATCTCGTTTCTGAATTCGCAAAGCTCCTTCCCCAATTTGAATCTGGCCAATTAAAGCCAATCATCGATTCGGTATTTGATTATACTGAAATCCAAAAGGCTCATAAGTATTTAGAATCAAATCAAAATAAAGGAAAAGTTGTAATTAAAAGTTTTAATTATTAAATAGAAAGCCAATAAAAACTCTAGTGCTATATAAATAATACAATATTAGCAAAGTAAAATATTATATAAAATCATGGTTTGTTTTTATTTTGTTTTTTTAATTTCTTTTTTATTTTAAATGTTTTTGGGTGTTAATACAAAAATAAAGATAATATTTATTTATTTTATTTTAAAACTTGAATGTGACAAACTACAATATTGAACTTTTGTTATTATTATTATTATTTATTTATTATAATTTACTAATTTAATTATTGTTGTTTTCTTCGCTTAATCTTTCTCTTAATCTATTGTAGTGATCAATTGAAATTTTAGTATAGTCTGAAATATTTTCTGGATAAAAGTGTTTGAGTGATAAACCTAAACCAATGAGTGAGAGTGGAATGGCTCTAAAAGTTTTTGAACCTGAAAATAAAACAATTGGTAATACAGTTGAGAATGCAATACTTAAAATTGGATTCTTATTAAAAGTATCGGAAATTCTTTGTTGAGTCATTTGAGATTTTGGTGAATTGATATTGTCAACTGCAAATGTTGATACTTTTTTAATTGAAAAATCAGTAGCTTTACAAACAAACTATAATATAAGAATTGAATAAAAAAATAAATATTAATGAATTTTATTTGGTTTATTTATGATGATTGCTATGAATGATTGATCAAATGAGTGATTGATTGAATTATAACCATATTATTTAAATATTTACATTTTTAACATCAATAGTTGAATCTACAGTATTAATTACTGTTCTTGCAACTGGAGTAAATAATGTTTCATCATCTCTTGGTGTATTATTTTGGGTCATTTTTAATATTGTGTGTGGGTGAGTTTGGTTTAATGAAAAAAAATTATAAAAAAATTATAAAAAAAAATAAAAGAAAATGAAAATCAAATAAAAAAAAAAAATATTTTTTAATTTTTTTATTTTTTTCTTTTTTTTTTTTTTAATTAATTTTTTTTTTTTAAAACACTATTTTATTTTTGAAAATCAAGTTAGAATCTTTCATTACTTTTATAGAACCAAAAAATAATAGTGTATAAAATAGTAACAATGATTTCCTTATTTTGTAAATAATTTCAAGAAAAACAAAGTTACTTTCTTGTTGTTTTTGTCGATAATTAATTCATATGGTAATAATAAAAAAAAATTGAAAATAATAATAACAATGTATAAAATATATATATTTAGTAATAAAAAAATCAAATTATATTAAAATAATAGTTATAGATCTAAAAGAAAATTATAAAATGTTTTTTTTTTTTTTTTTTTCATATCAATTTAATTAAATTTATTTAATTGATTTAAATTTATAAAATAATAATTAGAAAATCATTTTTTTACACAATAATTGGTATCAATTTATCATTTTTATTATTTTCATTTTATTTTTTTTTATTTTTTTTATTTTTAATATTTTTTATAATACTTAAAATGAAAAGTTCAACAAATATTTCCCACCAAAGAGCTGAGGAAAATCCACACCATAAAACCCACTCTAAAAAAGGCCATTTTAAGGAATTCCCAAAAGAAGAGCCTCAACAAAAAGAAGAACTACCTCAACAAAAAGTAGAACTACCTCAACAAAAAGAAGAACCTAAACAAACATACTCGGAAAAGATTAAAGAATATCAAAATATCCAAGACTCGGATACATCAAAAACAAACATACCAGAAGAACAAATTACTGATACTCAACAAAGCACTATCGATGAAAAAGTCAATGTAGAAGAACCTGTTCAAAATACACAAGATACTCTCATATCTAACTATCCATCTGACATTCAAACTGAACCATCAGAGCAAAGAGAACCACAACAAGAGAAACCATGGTCTGAAAATCAAAATGTTGAACAATCACAAGAACAAAAGCCATATTTTGGATTAGAAAAAGAGAGAGAAAGATTACCACAAGTATCTGAAAATAAAGATAAATGGGAACAAACTGAACCATTGGTTCCTTCTGATCAAATGCAACAACAAAAATCATCAACTTTGTTTAGTCAACAACGAGAGAAAGAGGAAGAGGAAGAAGAAGAGGAAGAAGAAGAGGAAGAGGAAGAAGAAGAAGAAGAAGAAGAAGAAGAGGAAGAAGAAGAAGAAATTCTACCAACACAATCACAAACACTCTCACAACTACCAACACAATCCCAACCACAACCACAACTAGAAACAGAATTTCAACCACAATCACAATCAAACATTGAACAAATTAAAAATGAAGACATCCCATGTAAGCAAATATCCCAAGAAGAACCACCACAACAATATAAAACTGATATCAACTATGGTGAAGAGACTTACAAAGGTAACAATCGTTTAATTGGTCGTAGAGTATTGGTTTCTGGTGAAGAATTTGGTCGTGGTGTTGTAATTTCGTTTATTCGTGAAGGTGCTGATGTTTGCTTTAACTACCTACCAAATAGACAAAAGGAAGCTGATTCATTAAAAGAAATATTACATAAAGAACTTAAAGAGAATAATCGTAAATTAGAATTTATTCCAGGTGATCTTAAGAATGAGGGTTTTTGTAAAGAAATGGTCACTGAAGCTGAAAAAAAAATGGGTGGTTTAGATTGCCTAGTATTAACTGCTGGTAAACAAAGCGATATTTCAAATATATCTGACCTTAACCTTGAAAATTTCAGAGATACCTTTGAAATTAATCTCTTTTCAATGTTTAATATTGTAAAGTATGCTATCCCGGTCCTCTCAAAAGGCTCATCCATCATCCTTAACTCCTCAATGGAAATATTTAAACCATCTTCAAATCTTATTGATTACTCATGCTCTAAAGCAGCTGTTGCTTCGTTTACAAAGTCATTGGCCTTGCAACTCGCCCCCAAAGGTATCAGAGTAAACTCAATTGCACCTGGTAATATTGTAACTTCAAGACATCCATCCATTAACAAAAAAAATGAAATGAAGCATGTTGGTCAACCTGTTGAACTCTCTTCGCTATATGTCTTTTTATCATCAAATGAATCGTCATATTGCACCGGCAACATCTATCCAATTGCAGGTGGTAAAATATTTTAATCAACATCCTCAAATACACAATTTTAATAATAACTAGTTTCAAATAAAAAAAAAAATAAAATGAATTATAATCATCTTTTAGATGATGATTATTGTTTTAGTTAAAAAATAATAATAAAAACTTTATTTATTTCTTTGAAAATGCTTTTATTAATGGTGGAATCCTTCACCCTCCTCTTTAGATAGAGGTTTAACTAATGGGTGTTTTTCAAAGTATTCCAAACAACGTTTTATGTCATCAATAAGTAGAGATGCCATATCACGACTGAAACCATGACGGATTAAGACACGAGTGATGATCATAGACTCTGCATTTTTGGGGAGTGTATATGATGCTATTTGCCATCCACGAGTTTTCATTCTATCTGAAAGATCGAAGAGATTAAATTTGACTTTAGCGTCTTTCTTGAGAAGCCAGCAAACACCTGGAAGAGCACCTTTGCCATCATAAATTAAGTCAAAGATTCCCATCTTTTTAATTTCTTCCCCAATGTAAACACCATGGTCAATACAAGCTTGATGAATTGCTCTATACCCTTCACGACCGTGACGTATAAAGTTGTAGTATTGAGAAACTATTTGACCACCTGGACGCGAAAAGTTAAGAGAAAAAGTTGGCATGTTACCACCAAGATAATTAACATTGAAAATTAAATCTTTGTGGATATCTTCTTTGCCCCTCCAGATTACCCAACCTACACCCAATGGAGATAAACCATATTTATGACCTGATGCATTAATGGACTTTACACGTGGTAATCTAAAATCCCAAACTAAATCTGGTGTGATGAATGGTGCAACGAAACCACCGCTAGCGGCATCTACATGAATTGGGATATCTAAACCAGTTTCTTTGTGGTATTTATCTAATGCATCTGAAATGGCTCTAACATTTTCATACTGTAATGTAAAGGTTACACCTAGAGTTGGAACAACACCAATAGTATTCTCATCACAACGCTTGAGGACTTCTTCAGGTGACATTAGCAAACGGCCATTTTCCATTGGTATTTCTCTTAGCTCTATGTCGAAATACAAAACAAACTTATGCCAACAAATTTGAACTGGACCGGTGATTAAATTTGGTCTATCACATGGTTTACCTTCTTTTTTTCTTTGTTCTCTCCATTTCCATTTCAAAGCTAAGCCACCCAACATTGCTGCCTCACTTGAACCAGTTGTTGAACACCCAATTGTATTTGCTGAATCTGGGGAATTCCATAGATCGGCAATCATATGAACACATCTTGACTCTATTTCAGCAGTTTGTGGGTATTCATCCTAAAAATATAATTATTTAAAAATATTAATTAAAATAATTATTAAAATAAAAAAAAACTATGATTATAATAATATTTACCTTATCAATCATATTTTTATCAATACATTTGTCCATTAAAGTATGGATATTAATATCTACATCGGTTTGACAGAATGTTGCTAGATTTTGCTTTGCATTACCATCTAATAACAACTCGTCCAAAATTAAATTTTTTGAAAGATCTGGGTCTGTTGGATGATCATTAATTTTATATTTATTTATTGGATGGGTTGCACTTTTTTCAGCATATAAATCATAACATCTTTTATATTTATTTGAATTTCCTTTTTTTTCCTTAGTGTTTTCACTTTTTATTGAATGTAGTGACATATTATATTATTTATTATACTATTTACAATTAAAAAATAATATTAATAAAAATATATATAATAAATATGAAATTTAAATAATGTGTAAAAAAAAAAAATAAAAATAAAAATAAAAATAAAATAAAAGTTTAAATAAATAATAAATAAAAAAATTCTGTTGTGTGGTGTGAACTGTTTTTTACAAAATAATAATATTTACCCAATTCATTTTTCTATCTGCTAGTCTGTGTGTGTGTTGTTCAATTATTACAAATAATTTTTCATTATTTTTTTAATATTTTTCCCACCCACATAAATTTTTTATTTTTTTGCCCTCTTTTTCCCCCACAAAAAAAGATACACAATTATTTATGTTATAATAAAATAATTGTATCAATTTCAAACAAATATCAAAATTACAAAAAAGAAAATGCCAATTATATCCACATTATCAATTCAATTATTTTAAAATATAAGTTCAAAAATATTATTGTATTCATGTGCATAGTTTGCGGCAATATTATTAAGACCTATAATTTTTCAACCTCCTTTTTATTTTATTTTTTTTGTTAGAAACAAAATATTATAAATAAGTTCTTATAGAAATTAAAATAATTTATTTATACTTTATTTTTATAGTTTTTTTTTTTAAAAATTTTTTTATTTATAACATTAATAAACCACCAGGGGATTTATCACCTCCACCATTAGTTTCGATTCTAATAACTTGAAGAGCTTCGGGATTACCTTGTTTTATTTCAATACACCAGGTACCTTTATAGGAGAATGTTGCTGTTTCATTAGGTTGTAAAAATACGAAACCTCCAATATGTTCACTCATTCTTTTATGTGATTCTAATACAATTGTTTCTGTACTACTATTATTTTTTAATACCTAAAATTTTTAAACTATTAATAAAATATTATTTATAAAAACTATTATTCACTTAATAAACATTTATACATACAATATAACCAGTCATTTGGAACAATAAAAATTGGTCAGATGATGGGAATAATAAATAAAATAAATCGTTGTTATAGAGATAAACCTGTTCTTCATCCTCGTTGTAGTATGTATCTTGTTTATTTAAATCCTCTCCTTTAACCAAGCCATTGGTTGTCAATTTGTTTTCTGTTTTCAAAGTGTTTGTTGGTTTTTCTGAAGAGAATCCACCAGTAAAGAATTTGATAGCAGTATTTTTAATGGAACCTGCACCGTAAGGTCTAATACCATGACTTTTACCATTTTGACCATTAATGACAAACATGTAATCACGATTATTATAATGGTAACTAATCTTGTAAATTGGAATAAAAACAGTTCTATACTTAATACTTTCGAATTTTGAACTTGTTTCTACATTTGCAACAGTGTGAGCTTGGTAATCTTTTTTAAGTTTTGAATCATTGCCATAATTTTCAATCTTTTTGATTTTTTGTTCTGCTAAAAGCCATGCTGCTTCCCAATCCATCTTGTTAAGAACTTTTGGTTTCTCATCACCATTAAGATTTGCTTGAATATTTTGATTCTCTAATAAATATAATGTTTGTTTAACTGGTTGTTGTGATTGGGTCGATTGTTGTTGTTGAGTTTGTTGTAATTGTAATTGTTGTAATTGCATTTGTTGTTGGTAAATAAATTGTTGTTGTTCTAATTGTGTTCTAAACATTTGCTGTTGTTGAGCTTGTTGTAATTGTAGTTGAATTTGTTGTTGGAAGTGTATTACTGTAGATTGATTTAAAAATTGATCTGTTATTGCGTTATTTAATTGTGGATGATTTGAATGAAATGGTTCGCTAATATCCAAACGCCACTCATTAATTTCCTTTATATATTCGTATGGTGGTAGTTCATGACGATGGTAGCAATTGGTTTCAACTGGCCTTTCTGGTGAGTAAATTAAAACGTCACTATGTGTTTGAGAGTATGGGTTAGTTTCACCAAGATTCCATTCAATCTCTTCCTCCTCAACAGTTTTTTGAACTGATTGGCCTGTAGAACTATCTTTTTGTACCACTATCATATCTTGAGTCTGTTGTTTTAAATATCCAACCTTGCCACTATGAACTGAATGAACAACTACACTAAAAGCATAATATGGTACAAAATATTGCTCCATCTTTAAACTATGTTCTAATTTCTCTTTAAAATCAGCTGGTGCAAACCATAAAGATTTAAACCAATCTTGGAATATATTTATAGCTTTTGATGTTGATATTGTAAAAGGTAATAGAGCCAAACCACCTGGTTGGTTATGTGGTAAAAACATATTATTAATCAATTGACTATTATTAATAGTATTTGGTATTATATTATTATTACTATTTGAAATTTGAAAACTCGAATGTTGTGGTAAATATAAAGACTGTGGCCTTGATGTTGATGGTTGTTGAAATGATTGAGAATGTACAAGTTGTGATGGTGGTGGTAATTTTTTAAGTAAACTATTTTTATTATTTACTTTATAAGTATCTAAACTATTTTTAATATTATTATTATTATTATTAAATAATTCATTATTACTACTATTATTAATACTATTACTATTATTAAATATTTCATTATTACTATTAATAATACCATTGCTATTAACAACATTACTATTATTAATACCATTACTATTATTAAATATTTCATTATTATTAATACCATTGCTATTATTAATGAAATTGCTATTAACACCATTACTATTATTAATACCATTGCTATTATTAATGCTATTTGAATTATTACCAACATTGTTATTATCTATGTCGTAATTAGATGTTGATATTGTTGCGATACTGGAAACTGCTGAAATTTGTGTAACTTCTTCCGATAAATACTCTGATGAATTTGATGTACTTGACATAGCTGATGTAGTTGTTTTGATAGTAGTATTATTATCAACGATTGATGCAGATGTAAATGATGTTGGTAAAACTTTATTAAAAAATGATGACATCCAAGATGATGTTTTTTTTAATTCTACAACTGGTTGTCTTAAAGTTGGATCTTCATTTACATCACCAGTATTATATATAGTCTGCTCTTTTTTAAGTTGATTTTCATCCTCTTGATCCTGCTCTTCTTCTTGCTCCTCAACTTGTTGATCTTGATCTTCCTCTATTTGCTCTTCGAATGTTTCTTGGCCCTCTTCATAACTTTGCTCTTGTTGCTCCAGGTATGATGGGTTTTCATCCTCATCCAAAATTATAAAATCAGATACAACCTTTTCGAACTCTGGTGAAATTGTTGGATCAAATTCTTTAAATGAAACGTTGCTCTCTAAATTTCTGCTCAACTCTTCTGTATCTTCCATTGTTAATACAGGGACTATATCATCTGAATTTGATAAATCTATTATTGGTTCTTTTGTTGATAGGGTTGATTTTTTAACTAAAGGATTACCACTACTACTAGGGGTTCTATTTGCTGTGGTACTTGTTGATTTTGGATTAATAACACTACTTTGTGATTTTCTAACAAGCATTGGTGGTCTTTTTAATGAAGATGATGTTGAGGAGGATGAAAATGAAGATGTTGTACTGGTTGATTTTAATCTGCTAGAGCTGCTAGAGCTGCTACTACTTGGTACCGATGACGATACAGGTCTAGATGTAGTCTTTTTAACTTCTACACCCTCTGTATTAATAGTTGTACTGGTTGTTGAAGTACTAGATGCAGCAGTTCTTGATCTTGTTATTATTGTTGTTGTTTTTGTTGTTGTTGATAATGGTGCCCCCATTGTGCCTCTTCTAGTGCTTACACCTCCAATAACATTTGATGCTGGTGCAACTGGTTTATCTCCACTACTACTAACTGGTCTCCTTGATGCTGAACTACTACCACTACTATTATTGCTGATACCACTAGAAATAGAACTAGATGGAGTTCTTCTTATTTTATCATTATCCATTTTTATTAACTATTTAAATTATTGCTCAGTAAAAACCATAGTTTTTATGTTTGGTTTTTATTTTAATACAATGTTATAAATAAAATTTTTTATTTTTTTATTTATTTATTTATTTATTATTTAAATTATTTTTATTTATTATATTTTCTATTATTTATTTTTATAATAATTTTTATTTTATTATTGTATGGATATAAATAAATATTTAAAATACACACAATAAATTTATATTTTAAATTAATAGCTATAAGATGTGTAATAGTGTGTACCGCTTTAAAAAAAAATAATAAAAAAATACACAAAAATTTAAATTTAAAAAAATAAAAAAATAGAAAAAAATTAAAAAAAAAATAAAATTAAAAAAAATAAATAAAAAATCTTTTTTAAAGTAATAGATTAAAAAGGATATTTTAAATAAAATATAACAATATTAAACAAAAAAAAAAAAAAAATTGATTCATATTATCTGTTTATATTATAAATTTAATTTATTTTGGTTAGAGAAAATTATAAAAAATATTATAAAGTTTCCCATGGGACAAAGCTTAACTGTTTCAAATTTGTTCTCATAAATTTTAAAAATAGTTCTTATAAAGGGAATTTATTTTTTTATCCTTTTCCTCACACTTTATTATTTGAATTTAATACACATTAAAACAAATAAAAAAAAATATTTTAATATTATCTTTTGGTTTCAAAAAAGCTGATGATAAAAAAAAACCTATATAAGGTTATATTTTTAAGTATTAAAATATTATTTTTGTTTATATGACATTTAAACAATTAGATTTTGAAAATAATTTTAAATAATAATAATATTTTATATTAAATAATAAAATGAATATAAAGTTTACAATAAATAGTATTCAATACCATCGGTTTTTATTTTATTTTATTTTATTTTTTAATATGAATATAACTTGGAAATCATGTGTTTTGATTAATCAAAAGTAGCTATTTGAGAGTCATCTTCATCATCTAAAAATGTTGGTCCTGGGCCACTATTAACACTTGCCATATCCATTCTGGCTATATCGGATGAAGAGTCTGTAAATGGAACCACTCCTCTATAGTTTTCATTCATATTTCTAATATTACTACTATTATTATTATTACTATTACTATAATTGTTATTTGAAATACTATTTGGATTGGTACCATTGTTACCACCATTACTATTTTGATTTATATTTCGATTACTATAATAACCCCCATTGTTGTCATTAGTAAAGCCCCTACCATTGTTGCTATTGTTAAAATTTTGATTTATGTTTTGATTATTATTATTATTAATATTATTATTAATACTATTATTATTATTATTATTATTATTATTACTATTATTTGTATTATTATTTAGAATCTCGTTATCATGACTACTAAAACTGTTCAAAGGGTTAGAAGAGGGATGTTGAGATGGCATTCTTTGTTGCTGTTCTTGTTGTTGCATTTTTTGCATTTGTTGCACTTGTTGTTGTTGCATTTGTAGATACATTCGTTGTTGATACATTTGTTGCTGGTGTTGTTGCTGTTGCTGCTGCTGGTCATAGATTTGTTTCTGTTGTTGTTGATATAGATTATTTAAAATAAACTGTTGTTGAACCAATTGATTTTGTCTCATTACTTGTTGTTGTTGATGATTATTATAAATATGGTGAACTAATTCTTTGGGTAATTGTTGTTTTTGTTGGTATGCATATGAAAATCCACCAGTACGTGGTATATGATCAACCTCCTCAGTGTCACCTACATTTGTGTTATTTTGATTATTATTATTATTATTGCCATTATTTTCAAACAAATATGTATTATCATTCTCCATAACCCCACCACTACCGTTATTATTATTGTAACCATAATCATTATTATTATTAATATTATTATTATTATTATTATTATTATTAAATTGAGCAATGGTATATGTTATTAAAATTGAATAACTATGTTTTGTTACAAGTGATAGAGAAGGTTCAGATGGTCTATTTTCACCTGGAGGTGTATATCTTTGAATATTTACATATTCTTCATACTCCTCTCTTAAAAGTTCCCATGTAATACCTCTTTTTTCAAATTTACTGCTAATCTCTTCTATTTCTGCTTCAACTTTATTTGCAACCTGTAGTAATAATATTAATAAAATGTTAGTGCTTAACCTTCAAATGCATTTATAGAAACGGTGATCACCGTTACTTACTCTACTCTTCAAAAAATTTCGAGTTATGACGTGAGATACTGGGCCCATTGCTATTAAAAAGAAACCACCAAAAAATATAAATGGAGTTGATCCAAAACCAAAAGATTCAAATTTTGCAAATGTTGCAAATGTATATATCATCATTGCTGCACCTGCGATTGTTAGCAAATAAAGACCCAATAAATAATATTTGGGTTTGCTAAATTTTTCATTTAATTCTTCTATAATCGATTTAAACTCTGTATCACTTATATAAGGTTTTAATTTTTTGTTATAAGAATTATCAAACTCTCCAAATATTGATAAAAATCCAAAATCTTTTGATGATTCAACTTTTATTTCTCCATTCATTTTTAAAAATAGAGAAAAAAAAAAAAAACCAACTTTAAAAATAAATAAAAACAAAAAAACAAAAACAAATAAATAAAAAAAGAAAACTGTTTGTGTGTGTTTAAAAAAAAATATTATTTAATAAAAAAATAAAAATAAAAATAAAAAAAAAAAAAAAAAAAATCGTTTTTTTGTCTCAATATTTTAAGAATAAATTTGGTGAGGTTTTTTTGGTTTTGTTTTTTTTAATTTACATTAAATAACAATAATTAAAAAAATTAATTTTATTATTTTATCATATATTTTATTATATTTTTCATGCGTGATTGGATTTTTAGTTATTATAATACTGTTATATTTCTTGGATGCGTTTGTATAGTGTATTTTTTAAATTATAAATAAAAAGTATTTTTTAAATTATTATTATTATTGTTATTATTATTATTATTTAATATAATTTTAAAAGAGGTTGTTTTTTCTATTTTTTTTTTTTTTTTTTTTTTTTTTTTTTGATGTAAAAAAGTAATTTCAATTAAAATGGTTTATAATTTTGAATGAAATCTTTTTTTAAGGTTGTCGGCTAGTCAATTATTGAACTTTTGGTCATATGATGGATTGTATTGATTCATTCTAACAAAAGCTTCAATATCAGTTGGACGTGGGGTTAATTGAGCCATACCTTCTTCATAAGCTTTTTCGATAACTCTAACGGCGATTTTAGTTGAGATTTCACGAATGTGTTGGAGACCTGGGTAGATTTTACCAGTGACGACTTCACTGTCATCAACAAATTTGGATAAAGTTTTAGCGGCAGTGATGATCATAGCGTCAGTGACGTGTTTTGAACGGCAAAGATGAGCACCTAAACCAAGACCTGGGAAAATGTACATATTGTTACCTTGACCTGGAACAAAAGTATGGTTTTTATATTCGACTGGTTTGAATGGTGAACCTGAAGCGAAAATACAACGACCATCAGTCCATTGGTAAGCTTGTTCAGCAGTACATTCAGCATTGGTAGTTGGATTTGAAAGAGCGAAAATAATTGGTTTTTCGACGTGTTTTGACATTTCTTCAATGATTTCTTGGGTGAATGATGCACCAATACCTGAAAGACCAATGAGGGCAGTTGGTTTGACATCACGAACAACTTCTAATAAACTCTTTAATTGATAGTCGTAATCTTCACGAGCGTAGGCTCTCTTTTGTGGAGTTAAAGTGTCACCACGAGTGGTGGTAATGAGACCTTTAGAATCGACAAACCAGAAACTCTTTCTAGCTTGTTCTTTGCTAACACCAGCCTCTTCGAAAAGTGACATAATACAATCAGCAACACCAATACCAGCTGAACCGGCACCTAAAAAGACCATACGTTGTTCGGTGATTGGTTTTTGAACAGCACGAACGGAATTGATGAAACCTGAAAGAATGACTGAACCAGTACCTTGAATATCGTCATTGAAACATAAGAATTTATCTCTGTAGTCATCTAATAATTTGAAACAATGATCATTTGAGATATCTTCGAATTGAACTAAAACATTTGGCCATTTATCAAAAGCGGCTTGTAAAAATTCGTCGACTAATGGATAGTATTGATCATCAGCAACACGAGTGTGACGTTCACCTAAATAATATTTGTCTTCTAAATATTTCTTGGTGTTTGTACCAGCATCAATGATGACTGGAAGAGTACGGGTTGGGTGGAAACCGGCACCAGCAACGTAAAGTTGTAATTTACCGACTGGGATACCCATACCATTGGTACCAAGATCACCTAAACCTAAAATACGACTACCATCACTGACAACAATAATATCTACACCATCAGCTGGCCAGTTATCCATCATTGAACGAATACTACCTTTATCTTGAGTGGCAAAGTACATACCTTGAGCGAAACGGAATTCATTGCCAAACTTTTGACATGCTTCACCTACAGTTGGTGTATAGATAATTGGGAACATTAATTCTAAATTATTCATTAATAAATAATAGAATAAAGTTTCATTACGATCACGTAAACAATTTAAGAAAATATATTTTTCTAAATTATTTGTGAATGATGTAAATTGTGATAAAGCACGGTCTGATTGTTCTTGTAAAGTTTCAACTTTTGGTGGTAATAAACCTTTTAAAGCTAATTTATTTCTTTCTTCATCATTGAAACCAGTACCTATTTTAAAAAAAAAATAAAAAAAAATAATGTTTAATAATTTGACCAAAGGTTTATTTTATTAAATTTTTGAAAAAGATTTTTATTTTAATTTTGATTTTTTTTTGATTTTGATTTTTGATTTTTTTTGAATTTTTTGCAATGCAATAGAAAAAGATTTATTTAGAAATTTATGATTGTGTGTATATTTTTAGAGAGTGTGAAGTGTGTGTTATTATATCCCCATTAAATTAGATTTTGATTTATTCATTTTACAAATATTATTTTCGAAAAATTTATTTTTAAATTTAAAAATATTATCGTAATTACTATTATTATTTTTTTTATTTTGTAATCGGTAAATTTCGAAATTTCATAAACTAATTTACTTTATTGTTTATTTAATTTATTATTATTTATTTTTCGGTATTGTGGAATTATGAAATTTAAAATTTTTTTTTTTTTTTTTTTTTTAAATTTTTTTTTTTTTTTTTGTGTGATTAGTGATGTGTTTTATATTTACCTTTATTGGCTGATGGATTTCTTAAAACAAAAGATGGTTTGTTTTGCATTTTATATAACTATATATAATAAAGATAATTAAATTAGAATTTATAGAAATTAATTTAAATATTGAAATTTCACAATATTTGATAAAGAGAAGAAAATATGTGTATTTGTTTATACCTTCAATCAATATTGAACGAGTGCATAAAAAAAAATTGAAAAAAAAAAAAATTAAATAAAAATAAAAAAAAATAAATATAAAAAAAAAAAAAAAAAAAAAAAAAAATAAATATAAAAAAAAAAAAAAAATAAAAAAAATTATGAAAATCCCAATACGAAAAAAAAAAAAATATTTAAAAATACAGGCTTTGTATATTTTTCTATGATTTTGATTCTAAAAACCAGTCGCTATGACAAAAAAAGAGACAATGGGTGTGGCTTTGGAAAAAAAAAAAACAATGGGTGGTCATGCGAATTGTGTGTGAAAGTGTTGCTTTACCTTTTATATTTACCTTTTTTTTTTTATATGTTGTAATGTATTAAACAAAAAATAATTTAAAAATAAATTAATTGCATTTTCGAAAAAAAAAAAATAAAAAAAAAAAAAAAATAATTATTTATATTTTAATTTTTAATTAAATTAAAATATGAATATAAATTAAATTAAAATAAATAAAAAATTAAATAAAATTCAAATAAAAATTCTTGTTTACTACTACTACGAGTTCCCACATACACACCTAATAGCTTTGTTTTTTTTTTTTTTTTTTCTAATTTTGGTTATTATTATATTTTTTAAATTAAATTTAATTTAATTTTATTATTGGAACTTTATAATTAAAATAATTATAAATCTATAGATTTTTATATATATATATATAAACAAATTCAAACAAATTCTTTTCTATTACATGAAAAAAAATCGAAAATCTTTAAATAAAAATGATAATAAGAAAATAAATAGTGTGGGTTTTTAAATTATTATAAACGAGTTTTTTTTATTCTTTTATAGTCTATATAATAGTAGAGTTTATTGTAAAAAAGGAAATTAGTTGCAAGAAAAAACATTCAGCACAAAAACCCACGGGATTAAATAAAGTTTCTGATTATTACTGTTAATTATTATCCTTGTTGGTGAAAATATAGCGGAGAATAGTCTATTGGTTTTATTTATATTGTCGGTCATTGGTTATTATTAGTATTATTATTAATTGACCTATTATTATTAATAAAATTATTAATAGTAATATTATCATTATTATTATAATGATTATTATTTTATTATTATTAATTATAAATTGGTTTACAAATTATTTATTTACTGATTTAATTTGGATATTTCTATTTAAAAGTGCAGAGTTATAAATCGAAGGAGGCGGAAATGGTGGAGGTGGAACGTATACCTTAATAGTGGGTGATGATGATGAAGGTGATGACTTGTGCGTTATCGAATCAGTTTTATATTTTTTGCTGGGGTCATTAAGGCTAGAATCATATTCTGAGCCACTTAAATACCTTTTATTGTTTATGTTCATTTGGTGTTGCCCTTTTTCTAGAGAGTAGTCTGGTATTGCAATAAAAGTTTGTGATGTTGTGTTTTTCATTATTATTATTATTGTTGTTGTAGAATATATTATCTATATCTATAAATTGGGTGATAATCTTTTTTATATTTATTTTCTTTTATTTTTTTCGCTCTGTCAATTTATACTACTATTGTTATATTATAAAGGAGCATTTATTTTAAATATATATTATTTATTATAAGGAAGAAAAAATAAAAAAAAGTTACTAAAATTTTTTTTTTTTTGAAAAAAAAAAAACAAAAACAAAAAAGATTATATATTTAATATAGTTATTTATACATAATAGTTATTAGTGGGGTATATAAATAGTTAGTTTTTTATTTTATAAAAGTTTTTTTAAACATTTATTACTATTTTTTATTTAAAATAAAAAAAAAAAAAGGAAAATATAAAATATAAAAAATAAAAAATAAAAAATAAAAATAAAAAATAAAAAATAAAAAAAAAAATGAAAAATAAAAAATAATTATTTTCAAGTTATTTAAAAAAAAAAAAACATTTAAAAAAGAATTAATAACAGTTAAAATAATGGTTGTTAATTAAAAGATGTTTTAATAAAATAAAAAGAATAGTTTGTAGAAATAAAAAAAAAACGGTGTGAATTTTAATATATATTTTATTAAATAATAATTGGGGTTTAAAGTGAATTCATTTTGTTTGATAAATTTTTTTGGAAGATTTTGTTTTTATATTTTGAATGTAATACACCCGAAACACCAGCTATTAATGCAACACCACCTACAGCACAAACTGAAGCAATAACAGGTACTTTCCATTTATTTTCGCATTTATTATCTGAAGAAGTTCTAATTATTGAATTGAATGATGGATCTAAAACAACTCTTTGTGAAAAAAATGGTGTGTTAATTGAGGTTAATCTATTATAGTATTCGTCATCTAATGGTCCTTGATCCGCATCGACGGATGATTCATCGTTATTGCCACTGGTATTGAGTAGAAGGTAAAGTGGATCGTCAATTGGTAATACCGAAACTTCAGATTTTCTTACAGTGTCATCAACAAACATACGTCTAGAGAATTTGGCATCCATAACTGATCCACCAGAAACTAATTGGAACCAGCTTACAGATTCATTGGTACTGCCTCCAGAGTTACTTGAAGCTTGATAAACATTGCAACCATCATCGTAATATTTCTTTGTTTTTGAATTATAAATAACTTGAAGAGTGTTTAAAGGTGATTCGAATTGCCAGTTTGAAATGGTAATTACATATTTAATTGAATTTGAAGGAATTGAGACAATATCTCCTGCAAAATCGTATTCGTATGCATCTTTGTAGTAGGTGACATCTAATTCGATTGTGGCTGTATCATTTTCAAAAGTACCTTTATAGTATGAATCAGTGCTGTTGCTTTTAGTTTTATTGTTCCATTGAACATTTGACATTGAAAGAGTTTTAACTGCACTGGAGGAAATGTCTAATTCCCTAAGGTAAACTATAGAAACTGTAAAATTAAGTGTACCGCCACTGATAATTGAGTTGCCGTTGCCGTCTACAATTGGTGGTGGTAATGGTTTTTGTTTTGGAATTGAACAGTCAATACCATCAAAGCCTTCTTTACAGGCACAGTTACCATTAATTGGATTACAAACACCTTGATCAGAGGAGCAGTTATTTGGGCACTTTAATGGTTCGTAATAATAGAATACTTGATTTTTACCAATCATGTTATTAGATAAAATTGAAATTGTTAAAGAAGTTTGATCTTGGTTTGGTGGGACACTTGCGTCGTAAAAACATCTAATATGATTATTATCTATTGCTACCGGATTAGCACATGAAACATTTGAAACATAAACTTCTAAACTATTTGATAAAAAGCTTTCTGCTGTGATTGTGATATTTCCTGGTGCATTGTAATAAAGTGATGTTGATTTAATAACTTTAGGTTCTTGGAATGAAAAGGTTATATTATTTGATGAGTATGGTGTAGAGTTATCGGTTTTAATCAATAATAATTTAGCATTTCCATAACCATTGAAACCTTTACATGAGGCTGATTCACCGTTAATATAAGTGCATTCTAATATTGAACGGGTGTTTGGAGCAGAGTCTAATACATAGCTAAATGAAAGATCAACTTGACTGTTGGTTTGATAGTTTTTGTTTGAAAAATAAAGACCATTAATTGTTACAACTGAAGATCCATCAAGATATGGTTTAAATGATAATGACTTAATAATTGGGGTGAAGAATATTGGGAGAGTATTGGATAGTTGACCTGAAACATTTAAAAATATTTGACCATTTGAGGTTTTGCCATCGACAGTGATTATTAATGATTTACGATCTTGTGAAATAGATGGTGTGATTTCTAAGTCATTTAAAATAACTGTGTTTAATGATACTTGGTCAATGCTAAACTGTTGAGCTTGGATTGAAAATTGATTTTCATTAATTTGAGTAAACCCTGTAATAGAAGGTGGGGCAAATGAATATTGAACTTGATTTGAGATTCCACTATTTGATTGTGCAACAAAATAATGGTTTTTACCAGATCCACTAATGCTTTTAGCGATAATTGTTGTTCCGTCGATTTGAGAAATAGATAGTTGATCGATACCATCTGATAAAAGTTTGAAGTTGTTATTTGAATTGGTGATTGGGTCTACAGTTTCGAAAAATCTACCGGAAATCGTAATAGTTTCACCACCAGCAGTATCTAATATTGGGGTGCTAAGTGAGATAATATAAGGTTTGAAATAAAATGTAAAACTGTTTGCTTTGGTAAGTTTATTGGAAACCTCTATTTTACCACTAAGAATATAAAGAGGGATAGTGCTACAGACAATCTCGGTATCACTATTAATATTACAGTTTGGTGTAAGTTCTTGGGTAGAGATAAATATAGTGGTGGTGGTGATATCGTATGAGAAACCAATACCAATAATAGTAATGGTATCGTCAATTTGATTTACATCTGTAACTTGGAGAGGCTCCAAATATTTAAATGCTTGGTTTTGACCAATACTTCCATTAACATTTACAATTACATTAAAATATGGGTCAGTTGGTAATGGTTTTGGTAAAGTTGATGCAAATTGACATGTAAGTTCTGTTATTGATTTAACAACAGGATTTGTACATTCTAAATCATTATTTTTTGAATCTTGGATATGAACTGTAACTGGGGTAGAAAATTGATCACCAATAATTGTAACTGTGCTGGCTATATTATAAGTTGTACTTGTTACAGTGATAACTTTTGGATATTGGTATGATGAGCTGATTACATTTGAATTTATTCCATCAATGGTTAAAAATGAATTAAAAGAACCTGACCCACTTGGTATCATACAGCTATATTTATAGTCGATATTGGTTGTTGGAGCAGAAATTAAGTTACATGTTGTTTGTCCTTTGCTAGTATCTAATACAAAGCTTAACGGGTTATCGTCCGATTTTTGATTGCTCATAAAGGTACCGGCAACTGTTACCAAACCCCCTGAAACTGGTGGGCTTGAAATTGAGGTTAATCCTGGTGTAAGTTTAAAATCAATTGAAGCTCGCTGGCCACTAACAATGATAGCTAATGGACCATTTTGTTGAGTATATGGGATTGTTAAAGATATTGTGGTATGTGGGGTGGTGAGACTTGCTGTTTGAATTGCATTTGAACCAATTGTAATAGTGGTGGTTAATAGATCTTGACCCAAATTGGTACCTTTAATTAAAAGATTGGTGCTCGTTTGGGTGTAACTAGTAATGGTTGGTGGTAAATAAGAGAAGCCAATCGAGTTTGAAACAAATGATGTTTGCTTAAGGGCTAATAAATGGTCTCTTCCTTTACCCGATGGAATTGTAAATTCTATTATGCTTGAGCTTTTTAATGTGAATGTGGTAAAAGTTTGAGCACTGTTATCGAAAATAATTGAAAGTGTTTGTGATGGTTGCCCAACAGCCAATTCAAAATATTTACCAGTTATTGTAATTTTTTCACCAGTGGTTGGAAATAAATTATTTGAAATGCTGTCGATAATTGGAGTAAAAACAAATGGATAGCTTGAAATTGTTCCACCAGTTATAGTTACAGTACCACTTGGAATGTTGGGTAAGTTTGAGCATGTAATTAGTGAGGAGTTTGTCACTGTGCAGTAAGTTGAAATATCATTTAAACCTATAGTGATTTTTGAAAATGTTGTAAATAAATCTCCATATAAATATAGAATATCACCTTGTTGAATAATGTTGCTAAAAGTTTCTGAGATGTAGAAAAATTTTCCAGGAGAGTTACCATTTGGTGTGGATACAACGATATCTAGACCATCTGCTTGTGGAGGGACATCTGCACTGAAAGTACATGTGATTTTTGTTGAGTCTACGAATTGGGGATTTGTGCATGATTTAGAACCAATAGTAACACTAATAGTACCTGGCAAAAAACCTTCACCAGTAAGTGTTATAATGCCTGCTACACCATATGTTAATCTAGTGGATGAGTATAAGATTTGGCTTATATATGGAACGCTGATAGTTTCGGTTAATTTGTAACCGATCTCGAGTTTTACCATTAACGTTCCACTACCTGCTGGGGAGTTACAAATTAAAGTTGTGGGACTAATTGTGGGACATTGTGTACTTGTAAAGAAATTGCTATTATAATATAATTTCCAAGATACGGGCGTTCCTTGGTAATTAGTATCTGATAAGAAGGAACCTTTAATTGTAATTTGACCACCCTTGGCTGGAGGTGAACTGACTGAAGTAATGTGAGATGGGATTGATAAAATACCAGTTGGGGAAATTTGATTATTAACCTCTAGGTCGATAAATTGGCAGACTTTATTATTAAATAACGCTGAATCGAAGTAAACTGAAATTTTTGTATGTGGTTCGACCAATTGGATCTCCTCGGAAACTATACTGCATAAAGATACTTTCAAAAGATTCTGGTATGCTCCAAAATTTTCACCCACAATAGTAACGTAGCTATTGCTTTCATCATAAACTACCGAGGAAATCGATGGGCTCATGTACATAATATTAACAAAAGTTGATGCATTTACTATAGATCTAGCATACATAGGATTGTCCAATCTACCTGGAGTATAACCGGTGCCATCCGGAATTTGAACAGCAATACTGGTACTATTCGTGACTGTATAACTTGAAACTGGCATTGCTTCTCCTCTAAAAAATAGTTGAAAACTATTGCTTTTGGCTTTTAAAAATTTTTGTTATTAATAATGAAAATATAATAAATAAAATTTATTAATTTATATTTACAATCAAATCTATTCAAATCAAAATATCTTCCATATAGAATAGCATTACCTCCAGTTGTTGGAATTCTATTGTATGATGTAGAATAGTATGAACCTATATAAGGCTAAAAAAAATTTGTTAGTATAATAATTTATTAAAAATAAAAATATTATAAACTTACCGTAAAATCATAACTTTTGATTATTTCAAAACCATTAAAAATAGTTTTAATATCTCCAGATTTAATGGCATTATTTACAGGTAAATCTTTACACTGAACACCTTTTAAAATTGGAACACCCACAGGGTCTTCAATATAGATACAATATGATGATATTTCATAGTCATTTACAAATATTTGAAAAATAGTATTTGAATCTATATTGTATACATAAAAAATTAGACTGTTGATAAAATTACTTATTTGATTTATTACCGGGTTTTGAGTATTTACTAAAAAAATAAATGATAGAGTAAGTATAAGATTTTTATGGAACAATTTAATATTTTAGAAAAAAAAATTTATTGAACACACCCAAATTTCTGCTGTTTAAAAAAATTAATAAAAATACAGCAAGAAAAAATGATTTTAATTTCATTTTATTTTTAATATTATTATTATTACCAAATAAATATTTTAACGATACAAAATTTTTATTTTTATTTTTATTATTATTATTATTATTATTATTATTATTATTATTATTATTATTATTATTATTATTATTATTATTATTATTATTATTATTATTATTATTATTATTATTATTATTATTATTATTTATTTAGTTGTAATGATAACATTTAATTTTACAATATAAAATTTAATTTTTTTTTTTTTTTTTTTTTTTTTTTTTATTCTTTATTTTTTTTTAGATGGTTTTAAAAAAAAAAAAAAAATCATGACAGGAAATGCATATTGCGAAATATTTTTTTTTTGTTGGCAGTTGCCCAGAACTTTTTATAGTCCGATGAATTGGACATAAAAAAACTGTATTTTTAAATACCAATTTTTGATAGTCATTTTTTTTTTTTTTTTTTTTTTTTTTTTTTTTATTTATTTTTTTAGATTCGAAGATATTTGCCAAAAATTTTGCACATAATCTTTGTTTTTTATCACCAAAATTTTTTTTTAATTTTTTTTAATTTTTTTAATTATTTTTTCTGATTTGAATTTTTTTATGCGCAATAAAGATATTTATTTAAATTTTTTGAGAGTGGCCCAATTTCCTAAAAAAATTAAATAGCTCATTTTTTTTTTTCTATTGTGTTTGTTAATGTGTGTAAAAAAAAAAAATTAGTGTGTAATGTTATTTAAAAGTCGGAAAATTTTGAATAAAAAAAAAAAAATTTCAAGTGGTCGAAATATAAAATATAAAAAAAAAATAAGTTTTATAATTACATCACATCCCTTTTTTTGGAAGCACGAACCCGTTTAATAGGCAAAAATAAAAGAAAATCAGTTATTTATATCCAAACTGATTTTATTTTAAGTTTATATAATTTATTAGATTGTTAATTTTTATTTATTTATAAATAACATATAGTTATAATTATAATTTAATTCTTTTTAGCTATAGCAGAGGATGATCGTTAATGTATTTTTTTCATTAAATACTTATTTTGTTATAAGCAAGTTTTTTTTTAAAAAAATAATTAAACAGTTATATTTTAAAAAATAATATATCAATAAAAATTGTTTATAGTTGTAATAATATCTTTATTATTGCCAGCTGTTGAATCACCAAAAATAATGTTGGTTCTTAGTTTATAGTTCTGATATGAAAAGATAGAGTATGTAAATTTGGTGGTAAAACTTTTAATTTATTATTATTATTATTATTATTATAATTAGTATTAATATTATTATTTTGATTTTTATCTACTATAATTTCAAATTGGGTTCTTAAAGCATTTAGTGAGAATTGAATATTTTTTTATTGATGCTGGGAATTCTATTTGATCTAAGAAATCTAATAATTCTTCTTCGTTGGAAATTCGTACATTTAATCTTGGGTAATATGAAATGAATGGTATTTCATTCATTTATAATTTTTGAAGTGCTGACTCTAATTTTATTACTTTCTAAAATATTAAATAGTTTAATATGAAACCATATCCTTTCCCTTATCACAACATTATGATAGGCACAGTAAAATAATGAATCCATTCTTTGTGTGATCATTGATATTGGTTTATTATTTATTAATATTATGTTGTTGTATTACATTATTTTAAAAATAAATAAAAAAATTCAATTAATTTTAATATAAAAAACCAAATGGTTTAAATGTTTATTTTTATATTGTCATAAATTAAATATTTACATAAAAATAAATTTTGATTTTTTAAAAAAAAAATTTAAAAAAATAAAAAATTTTAAAATAAATTTTTTTTTTTTTTTATAAATAAAAAAATAAAATAAAATAATGTATCCAAATGACTCTTTCTTTTCAGTTTGGAGAAATAACTATTTAAAAGATCAAATATTATACCATTTAAAATTATATCGAGAAAACTATTGCAAAAGATTTATTACATTAAAAGAATTTAGGGATTATAGATATGCATCATATATAGTCGACTTGAACTATGGCATAAATGAGATTTTTTCAAAAGCAGATATCCCAGCCAGTGTCGAAACATTAACGATATCAAGCGATATAGAGCTACCATTGAGCGAAAATATAATTCCAGATACAGTTAGAACCTTAAAATTTATAAACTATAACTACCCAGTTTCAAAAAAAACATTTCCTAGTACAATCAAAAGTTTAATAGTTTCGTCTTTTTTCAACCAGTACCTCGACCCAGGTATACTACCTTCATCATTGACCCATCTAGAGTTAGGTGATAGTTATAACCAGCCGCTATTGCCCAACGCCATTCCACCAACGGTAACAACTCTTAAATTTGGTACTGAGTATAGCAATGGATCCTATAGGCAAATAATATCACCGAATGTTATACCAAACTCTGTTACTTTCCTTTCAATAGGGTTTGAGTATATATCGTTGTATCAATTGTCTATTCCAACATCAGTAACTAGACTGCATCTTTATGGAACAACCGACCAACCAATATCACCCGGTCAAATACCCAACTCTGTTAAAATTTTAAAATTAAAATGTTTCAATAAGCCAATTTTAAAAAAAGCAATACCAGAATCAGTAACCAAACTTTCACTTTATGAACCTTTTGCACAACCAGCCCCATTCTCAAAAGATATAATACCCAAATCTGTAACATCCCTTAGCATCTCCAATATAGACCTATTAACTTTTAAAAGTATCCCTAAGAGTGTTGTTAAATTAAAACTGGGTAACAAACATTCAAATAACCGACAAAAGCAAGTTTTAAAACCATTGGTAAGAAGCAAGCCATCAATACTTCAAAAAGTTTTACACCATTCCAACAGCGATGTCAATAGTATGGAAACATTAATACCGCCATCTGTAAAAACATTGGTATTAAACTTAAACATAAAGCTGGTTCCTCATTCAATATCGACTTCAATAACAAGTTTAAGATTTGGTTTTGGATTTGAAGAAGTATCTTTGGTTCCATCGATATTACCGTCATCAGTAACCTCACTATCATTCGAATTCCGCGACCGAATATTACTAAAACCAAATATAATCTCATCACTTCCTAATCTAACATCATTGACAATCTGTGAGGATTTCCTAGGAGCCCTTATTCCAGCATCAATACAACATTTATCTTTTAATCGTTTCTACATAGGATCAATATCACATATAATAGAACATCTATCAGCACATTCAATTACAACACTCGAATTTAAAAATGCATTTTATGATAGGTCCAATTTAGATTTTTTAACCTCTTTACCAAATAACACTCCAATAAAAAATATTATAATTGGTAAAAAACAATTCAAATTAATAAACAATAAATTAATAAGAATTTAAAAATAAACTTTTATTTCTTTAAAAACTATAAAATAATTTTATTGTAATGATGGTTTTTTAGTGATGTATAGATGAGTTGTTAAAACAATTGAGAAATCTTTATTACCCTTTGTAAGTTCGAAAGAGTTGAATAGATCTTTAAATTCTTTAATAAAAATTTCTTTTGTTGGTTCATCCAAGAGAGAAATAAAACTGATTGAAAGTGCATGTCCCAATGCCTTTTCATAATTAGTGTAGTGGTTGTGTTTAAAAGTCTTTAAGTCAAGATTTGGATCGATGAATTTTTTTAACTCTGGACTTTCTTTAATTTCATCGAAAACCTTCATCCATTCACCTGAGTAAAAGGAAGGTGACTCTTCAGCTCTAAAACGCTTATCTCTATATAAGCTAATGATTTGGTTGTACTCTGGATTATCTTCTTTATTGCTGTTCCATACTAAAATTAATTTTCCATTTGGTTTTAGTACACGTGAAATTTCTTTAATGGTTTCGATATTTGAAAACTATATAAAAAAAATTAGAATGTTTATTGGCATCTATATGTCTATATATGTATTTAATTTACCCAATGAAAAGCTTGTGCTGTTGTTAATAAATCAACAGAGTTGTCAGGTACTGGGATGGAGGTAGCTAAACCCTCAATAACCTTATATTGTAAAGATGGGTTAGAAGTTTCTTTAATATTTTTTAAAACATTATCACATTGTTCAATAAATTGTTTAGAAGGCTCAACTGCTGTGACATTATTAAATACCGATGCTAAAACCTGGGTAAATTTACCTGTGCCACATGCTAAATCAACTACAACCGAATCCTTATCGATACCGAGATTATCTCTCATATATTCAACTGATTCAATTGGATATGTTGGTCTTCCTTTAACATAGTTTTGTGCTGCCTCATTTGTTTGAAATCCAGCTTTAGCATTTTTATGAAGATTATCCATGATATTTAGTAGAATATAAATTTATTTATAAAAAAAAAAAAAAGTTTTAACAAAACTAGCTTAATTAAAATTGATTAATATTGTTTATTATTTAAATAATAAATTGTTTATATACAAAAGAAAATAAAAAAAAGAAAATTAATCAAATTTATAATTAAAAAAAAAAAGTAAAAAAAAAATAAAAAAAATAAAAAAAGATATTTTTGAAACACAAAATAATTTGTTTTTTTTTTTATTTTAAGTTTTTTTATAATAAATTAAAAGCACACGATAATTTATTTTAAGTTTTTATAATAAATTAAGAAAAAAAAAATTTTAGATAAATATTTAGTAAATTAATTTATTAAAAAAGTGAGAAAATAAAAAGTAAAACTGATAATAATAATGATATTGATTTGAAAGGGGTAACAGATGAAGCACTTGAACCTTGTTTATTATTATTGCTGCTTTTTCCATTACTACCATTTGCCCCTTCTTGGTTAATTAATACATCAGAATTCTTTGAAACACATTTTAATGATCTATAATATGATGATTTCTTTGGATTAAAGTGTTCATTACCAAAACATTCATATTTGAAGCATTCATATTCTTTGAAACATGGGCATAAAATTGGATTTAATGAATAACAGAGGTCTCTATTGGTAACATTTTGAGTGCAACCCATAAAGTCATTTAACATTTTGAGGCAATTGCCGTTGCTAAGGGTGTAGTTGGCGCCTACACAAATTTTTTTGCCATCTTGACAATTACATTTACCTGAACCACAATCACCATCGACATAACATGAACTACCATATCTTGAATTACTTTTACAGATTTTATCCATAGTGCTACATTCTTCACCACCAAAAACATTACATAATTCGCCGTTATTGAAACATGGTTCGCTAATTTCTTTGGTAAATTTGGCAATACATTGACTCTTATAGCAAACATGGGTCATTGGACACATTGAGTCACGAGAACATGAATTTTGAGTTACAATTGGTGTACATGTAGATGAGGTATCTTCACAATAGTGGTTAAATGGGCAATCACTATCGACTTTACATTTATTTCCTTCAATTTGACATCTTGAGTATTGACATATGGTGCCTTCAATACAAACACCTGGATGACCTTCACCACATGGATCACCATTCTTTAAATTGATTTGACATACACTATCTACACAAACTGCTTGTTGATTATAAAGGAAACCACATTCTTCATCTGAAGAGCAAGGATCACCTTGTTGTAATAATCCTGAGCATTGACCATCTTTACAAAAATTTGGATATTCACAATCATCAGAGTTTTCGCATTCATCACCTGATTTTTTAAAATCTGGCCATGAACATGATTCGTCTGCGATTATTAATTTTATTGATGTTAAAAATATTATTAAAAATAAAATTTTTAAATTTTTCATTTTTTTTTTTATAGTTTTATTAAAAATTTTTTTATTCGAATTATTTGATTTTTTATTATAATATTTTTAATTTAAATATATTATTTGATTAAAAAAAAATATATTTATATTGATTTATTTTATTTTATTTTAATTTTAAAATTAATTTAAAAAATAATTTTAAAATAATTATTTAAACAATATAATATAAAACAAAAGAAAAACTATTATTTGTATTTAGATATAATAAAATAAAATAATATTAAATTATCATAAAGCATAAAATATTTTTTAATTGTCAGCAATATTATTATAAAAAAATTAAAATAAATATATAAAATTTATATCCATAATAAACACACTCACTCTTTACATATTATATTTTTGTATTAATTATAAATTATCCTTATTATATATAAAAATTATATATATAATTACTTTATATTGTAATTTCCAACTTCAAAAAAAACCACCACACTTTACTTTATTCTTTTAATTAAAAATTCTAATTTTATTTATAAACAAATAATAGAAATTATTTATTTATATATTTATTATATTTATTTATTCAATTATATACATAATATCAAAAAAAAATATGTATATATTTGCCCCCATTTAAAAATTAACAAAAAAGTTATTTTTTTTTTTAAAAAAAACAACATTAAACAAATAAAAAAACCCCTTTACCCAAAATAACCACACACTCTCAAATAAAACAAATAATTTAATAAATATTTTTGTTTAATATTGTCAAATTAAAAATAGCTTATCGAACTTTTAATCTACTAATATTTATAATCTATAAAAAGTATTTGTTTTAATCTATTAAAAATAAAAGATTATACAAATACTAACAAATTATTATTACTTTTTGATCGATATACAAATGTAATAAATCTTTTGTGATATTTTTTTAAAATTTGGGGTTTTTTTTTTTTTATTATTTTAAATTTTTATTATTATTAAAATTGATTTTAATATATTTTTATTTTTATTTTAATGATAAATTTAAAACCTGAATCATTTTTCTAATTGTATTGATATTATTTGAAATTGAGTTATCATTATTATAAACAATATTTGATTTTGTGAATTTTGAACGTGCTGGATATAACCAAGGTTTGGTGCAATTTATGAATGATGATGAAGTTGGTTTAAGTATTGCTTCCCAATCTGGTTGTTGATTTTTTGGAATATTTGACGATATTTGGATATCTAATGAGAGGAATAAACCCAAGAGTGTGGTAAAGCCTAATGCAGCTGAACCTCTTGATAAAGGCATGAAATTATACCAATAAAAAGTGAGAGCCAGAATTAAATCACTTAATTCATTTAAGATTTCTGTTTGTTTTTCTTGTAACTTGGTACTTGCACTTCCATGATTTGCAGTTTCGTGTTTTACCCGCATATCTAATTGGTGATAAGTAAAAGCTTTTTCAATAATTTTATTGAATACAACTGTCATTTCTTCATCATATTGTTTCCAACGAGCTGGTGTTCCTGGTGTACGTATTGCAAACTCATATCCTTCTGGGTGAATATATTGCAATGTTAAACGAGTACCCTCCATAACCTTTCCTTCACTGAACAGGCCATAACATGGTGTAACTACATAGAAATCTTTATTCATTATCTTGTAAACATCTTTGCATGTTGAAGCACGGTCGAGATCCATTAAAAAAGTTGGACTTTCATCTACATAGCTACTGTGTTGAATTGGAATTAAAAGTTTCATTATTTCAAATGATTTTTCAAACATTGGATAATATCTAACTACTTTGCATTGGCCTGTAACAATTGGGGTATGGGATCCGAATCCTTCATTAAATTGTTCTGGACTTAACAAATCTACCCACCATACTGGATCATTTGGTTCTGATATTTGTCTCCACTTTACACCAATATCATATAGATCTCTCCATCCAAAAGTGTGTTTTTTATCAGCTCTTTGACCACCAACATCTTGACAAAAACTGCTTGATTTACCATCAACTTGAAAAGCAATATTATTTTTAGAACCTGATATCCATAGTTTTTTTAAGGTTTGTGCAATTTCTATAACAGCCATACCACATTGAAGCTTTTGTCTTGAATTTGATAAAAATCCTTCACAATCATATTGTAATTTTTCTCCCATTTCTTTTGCAAAATCCAGTAAATCTTTGTTTATTATATCTTCATCTGAAATGATTTTTACATCTGGAATTATTTCATTAATTGATGGTTGTGGTTGGTAGGATACAAGTGATGTATGTGCAATACGTTGGCATTGGAATGTCTTTAGATAGGGGTTAAATGATCGATCAATACTAAAGGTATTTAAGGGTTGATCCAAGTGATGATGAGTAAACAATGCAATTTCTTTTTGATAGAATACATAGTGCAATGGTGACTTGTTTAATATATCATTGTAATCATTCAAAGCTTCTCTAATTTGACCTAAACTGTGATAAGTGACGGCTCTAAACTGTTTAACATCATTGGTAGATGGGTCAATTGGTTGGATTGTACCATTTGGTTCTTTTTCTTTTTGAAGTTGCTCTTGTAAAAATATTGACCAATCTTTAATTGCGTCAAGGTGGCGGCCCGAGTTATAAAATAATAAACCTCTGAGATGAAGTGCATTGCAATAGTTTGGACAAATCTCTAATGCCTTATTGAATGCTTCTAATGATTTATCAAAAATACCTAAATCTCTCCAACACTGGCCAATGTTTGTATAAGACGCTTCGAAATTAGGATCAATACTGATTGATTGTAAAAATGCATTATAAGCTTCCATTGGATATCCATTAACATTTAAGCATAAGCCAATACGATTCCATGCCAATGTATGCTGTGGCTCTATTGAAACTACCTTTTTAAAGTCCTTTAATGCCCTTTCATAATTTCTCATTTGATAATGTAAAAGACCTCTGTTGTAATAAATATCATAGTCTGACTCTTTGTCAAATGCCACCGCTTGATTGAAATCTTCTAATGCCTCATACTCCATACCTCTTGCAACCTTTGATTGGCCCCTACGTTTATAAGCATCAGATGATGTGTTGTCTAATTCAATGGCTTTGGAAAAATCATAGATAGCCTCATCCAAATCCCCCAAGAATGCATTTGATGTGCCTCTTCCCAGATAAGATGATGGTATTAATGGGTTATTTTCTATTACAGTTGTAAAGATGGCAATTGCTTCCTTATATTTACCCGAGTTTACAAAAAAGTTACCGTTGGATATCAGTGTGGCTATATTTTCAGTTGACAACTGCTCCAATAATTTGTTTAACTCTTCCATAGAATCTGATTTTGTTATCTTTTGGTTGTGTACATTTTGAATGCAATCATCATCATCACTATAACCATTGAAATCTGCTTGCTTTCTTTTGTTGTTGTTTATATGGCCATTGTATTCATTTTCATATAAAAGCTGCTCTACAATATCACTGGCTTCGCTATCATTAACTATATTGAAATTGGGTGAACAGGTATTATAATTTCCTATATTTGCTCCGTTTACATTTGGTGTACCTCTATCTACCATTAGTGGGGATATAACAGCTTCATTAATTTGACCATAAAATGGACTATCAGTTTGCATCATTGGTGACCCATTTTGGGATGTTGAAACAAAAACAGATTTGTTGTTACTTATTATTGGAGATGTTTGTTTTTTTGTATGGTTGGCCCATAGTAATGTTTGTACGTCTTTCAAACCGTCATCTGGGTCGTCACCGTCATCCAAATTTATTGACATGTAACCCCATGATTCATTTGACTGCCTCTTTAATTTCTCTATTTCCTCTATTGCATTGGGATAAGTTGATGAAATTTGTTTTAATGCTTTGGCTTTTCTTAACAATGCAACTTTGTTATTAGGTTCATTATTTAATACCATATCACAATCTTTGATACAATGCTTATACAATTCTAATCTATAGTTGCATGTAGCTCTATTACTTTAATAAAATAAAATAAAATATTAGTATCCCTTTTTTTTTTATTAATTTTAAAATTACAATAGATCTAAACTTACCATAATGCGACCAAGTCATTTTGATTTATTTCCAGTAATACATTTAACATTTTCATTGAGTCTACATATTTTTCCTTATTAAAATAATCAATGGATCGAGATTGGTACTCTTGTATTCCACCTTGACTAAAAATAACCCTTTGACTATTATTATTATTATTGCTATTATTATTGATCATTATTATTTATTTTAGTTTATTTATAAATATATTTATACATAGATAAATTAAAAATGAAAGAAAATGATTATAAAAATATAAAACAAAATATAAAATATTTTTTAATATTTTTTTTGATTAAATAATGCTATTTAATGCTACGTAAAAAAAAAACTGTTATCGTACAACTATTTTTTTTTATTATTATAATTTGGTTTTATGTTTAATGTAAAAAATAAAAATAAAAAAAAAAAAAAAAAGAAATAAAAAGTAATTCTCTTTGGGGTGTATAATTTTTTTTTGTTTTGTTTTTTTTTTTGTTTAATTTTATTATTTTTATTGTTTTTAATATTTTTTTTTATTTTTGATTTTGATTTCTTTATTGTTATTTTTTGAATTATGCCACTATTTATTTTTATTTATATATAACTGTATGTGTGTATGTTTGTGTGTGAGAGTTTGTGTGTTAATGGGTGAGAGTTTGTGGGTCACATGTGCGAAGTTGCTTTATAATTAAAAAAAAAAAAACTTTTTTTTATTTGACCAAGCATTTTGTCAAATTAAAACACATAGAAATATTTTTTTTTTTTTTAAATATTAATTTTTATTTTATAATATGAAATAATTAATAATTTGCTAAATTTAAAAAAAAAAAAACAAATATAAAAAAATTAAAAAAAAAATTAAAAAAAAAAAAAATTAAAAAAAAAATAAAAAACCCCACCCCTCCCCCAACACACACACACACATATATATATTCTCTTTCATATCCTCATAACAAAATACCCACCTGATTTTACCACATTTGAAGACATTGACACTATTCATTTAAATAGATAGAAAACAATAATTACAAATGTATAAATATTATTAATATGATTTACAATTCTATAATAATTATAATAATTATAACTGTACAGATAAATGTTTTTACTTTTTTTGTATAAACCCAAGTAATAAAGTATATCTAAATAAAAATAAAAATAAAAAATAAAAAAAGATATAATTATTTGAATTTTATTTAAATATTAAATAAATTTTATTTGAAATATTATTTGGGAAATTTGTTTATTTTGTTTTGTTTTGATTTGTTTTAAATTTTAATAACAGTTCTTACTGAAGGTTCGTTAACTGGCCATTCTTTTTCGATATCTTTGAGGTCAACAGTTCTGATATCAACTTTTAATTTACCCTCTTTAACATAACCTAAAAGTTCGTTTAAATAGTTTTTAAAGTATTTTCCTAAAGTAGACATCTCAAATGAGCCTAAACCTGAACCAATGATTTCTATAGCTGTGCTTCTAAGTGCAGCAGATGGGAGTGAAATATTGGCACCAGCCATTTCACCAACAGTGATGATTTTAGTAATGTGGAATTTCTTTTGACTAACAATTGCATTGATGACTAACTCAGCTGGTTTACCCCAGAGATAGTCCAATACGATATCGATTGGTTGTTTATCGAGTAATGCTTTGTATTGGGCACTGATATCTTTGTCATCGCCATTGAGATGAATGATATCATCGACACCTAAATCTTGTTGCATTTTTTTGAGGACTTCAAGGTTTCTACCAGTGGCAATTACTTTTGAGGCACCACGAATTTTAGCGATTTGAACAGCAACCTTGCCAGTTACACCAGTTGCACCATTAACTAAAACAACATCGCCCTTTTTGATATTTCCACGGAACAATAAAGCACAATCTGAACCGAGTAAAGTATTTGGTAAAGCAGCAGCAATATATGGATCAACGTCTTTGTCGTTGATAACTGCATATTGACCTTTCTTTACAATAGCTTTTTCGGCGATCATACCTGTTAAACCCATTGCATAAATTAAACTTCCATCTTCCAATCTGCCAATACCATCGACACCAATAGTGGTTGGGAATTGTCTATATGCAGTATAATGTGCACCGCTAACCTTACCTCTATCTAAATTTTTAATACTTGATGATACAACTGAAACCAACTCTTGGTCATCTGCTGTAACCTTTGGGATTGGGAAATCTGCATATTTTGGAACAGTGTTGCTTTCATATAAGACTGCAGCTTTCATATTTTCTGACATTTTATTGATATTATTATATATTATTATAAATAATTTTATTTAATTTATTTTTATTTTTTTTTAATTTGAAATGAAAAATTTTTTTTTTTTTTTTTTTTTTAATTTATATTTTTTTTTTCCAATTTTAAAATATTTGTCAATTAAAAAAAAATTTAATTTAAAAAAAAAAAATATTAAAAATAAAAACGAATAATCTGGAGCTGGCTCCGGAAACAGATTTAATGCATTCAAAGAAAAATACAAAAAAAAAATAAAATTTTAAAAAAATTAATTTATTCTCAATTTTTCTGAAAGAAATAATGTGGGACATGGTATTAAAAATTTAAGTATTGGATATAAATATTATTTTTCATTTATTTAAGTATAAGTTTTATTTATTTCGTGTATAACATGTAATAATTATGATAAAATTTTATTTAATTTTATTCAATTTTATTCAATTTTATTTATTTTATCCACTTGTTTTTTTGACTTGTTTTGATTTAATAAATATTTGGTGTCCTTTTTATTAAAATTGAAAATGTGACTTTTGAATTCGATCATTACCAATTTTTAAAATTAAATAATAAATAATAAACTAAAAAAATAAAAAAAAAATTGCCCCATTTTTTTTTTTTTTTGGAAAAAATTTATCAAGATATTTTAATATTTATAACACATATATAAAACCAATATATAAAACCAAAATATAACTAAACCATTTTTATTTAATATAAGCATGCTTATAAAAAGGATAATTTTAGAATTTTTGTGATAAAAAAATATGCTCTAAATTTAATTTTATTTTTTCGTTTTTTGGTATTGGAAAAAAAAAAAAAAAAAAAATAAATAAAAAAAAAAAAAAAAAGTGATTCTACAAACAAAAATGTAGGGTCGCTATTTTTTTTTTTTTTTTTTTTTAATTTTTTTAATTAATTTTTTTTATTTTCTATTTTTTTTTTTTTAAATTTCAAATTATTTTTCTTACATATTTTTTGTTTTTTGCTACAGAACCTTTTTTTTTGGCATTAATAAATTATAATAATTAAAGAAATATTCTAATAATATAATATTAATAATAAATATATATTTGAATTTACTAAAAAAACTAAAAAAAATATTCATCATTTTTTTTTAAAAATTTTAATTTAAAAAAACGATTCACCTTTAAATGTATGTATAAAATAATTATATAATAATAAAAATAATAATAATAGAAAATTAAAAAACAATATGAAAAATAGATAATTTTAAAAATTTTTATAGATGTTTAAGTGATGTGTTTAGAAATGATATTTTAAAAAAATTACTTTATATGGGGCTATTATAATAAATATATTTATAATTTTCACATAAAATTTTTTTTTAAAACAAAAAATTAAAAAAATTAAATTTCACACACAACACATATTTTTTTTAAAAATAAAAAAAAAAATATATTTGTGTTTCAAAAATTTTAAATCACATAAACAAATAAATAAAAAACTAAAATTTCTTTTTTCTAATAATTTAGAAAATATTTAAGTAAACTGTAATACAAATAAAACATATAAAAATGAAATCATCAATATCCAATACCAGTATATCATCAATTAGCTCACCATATCCAAAAGCTTCACCATTGTTTAATCTTTCAAATAAATATAATAATTTAAGTTTTAATCAAGTACATGAAAATGATGAAGCTAGAATTGTTATTGTAAGTATTATAATACTCAAATATTTAGATAATCATCCATAAAACTTATTTGTAATAATAATATTAACATTTTTTATTTTTTATAATATTATTAATATTTTAGTTAAATGAACCATCATTACCACAATGGATGGGTTCAATTCATCCAAATGGTTCATTATACGAAGAACCATTAGATTTATCAAAAGCACAAGAAGAACACAGAAAATTTAGAGAGTTATTAGAAAAGGAAGGATGCACAGTTTATACAGTCAGAGAGATTTTAGAAGGTTCATATGATAAAGCAAAGTCAGAAGATATTCAACATAGAGTTAAATTGGAAGATTTTGCATTCAACTCAATTCATTATGAATTGGATACAAATCAAGATGCTGAAGAGATTTCAGAAGAAGATAAATACTTAATTTCAGATCAATATAAAAAGAAATGTATTGAATCAATGAGCAATCAACAATTGGTCGAAGTTATTCTTACTCGTCCAACCATTAAATTACGTAAGAGCGAACGTGATACCGAATTATTATCCACCGAGTACAGTTTCAAACCATTGGTCAATTTAATTTTCCAAAGAGATCAACAAATTACTACCGCCAAAGGTATTGTATTAGCAAGTCTCAGTTCACCAATTCGTGCACCTGAGGTACAAGTTATGAAATTATGTTTCCAAATCTTAGGTTTACCAATCATTGGTGAAATTCCAGAACCAGGCAAATTAGAAGGTGGTGATTTCTATCCAGTAGGTCGTGACCTCTCATTGATTGGTGTAGGTTTAAGAAGTAACTTCTATTCAGTAGAGTATATGATGAATAACGATCTCTTTGGTACTGATAGAGTTGCTGTTGTCAAGGATTATTTCGATCAAAATCAACAACGTATGCATCTTGATACAGTCTGTAATATTATTGATGAACGTGTAATGTTAATTTTAGAGACTATTTGTGGCCAAGATTCACCAATTAGAAGATTAGTAGACGAATACACTAAAGACGCCCACGGTGTATATCAACTCACCAGAAATGATATCGAATATTCACAATACTTGAAAGAGGAAGGTTTCGAATTAATTTATGCTACCGAACAAAATCAAAAGGATTATGGTTGCAATGGTTTAAATATTGGTAATGGAAAGTTCATTGTCGTCGATAAAGCTACCGCTAAAACTATTGCTCGTTCAACTAAAACTAGCAGTCAATTATTATTTGTAGATTTCCGTACTGTAACTAAAATGTATGGTTCCGTTCATTGTTGCAGTCAAGTCGTCTCAAGGCAAGATCGTGATAACTCACCAATGAGTGGAAGCTCACCATCAAACTCTTCTAGATCATCAACATCAGAAAACTCAAATCCAAGACTCCGCTCAAATGTTGCCAATGTTAATAGTGAATGCGATAATGTTTTAATGGTTGCTCCAACTGATTTCGTTAAGGATCGTGTTGGTATGAATGCTAGCAAAATTCGTGAACAAAGACAATTGGTTTTACAAGATTACTCTAAACTCCACAAATTACTCAGTGATACAGGTGTCCAAATCCACTTATTCTCTCACGAACCATGGCACAAAACTGACAAGGCTGTATTTGTAGCTGATTGGTTCTCAACTCACAGCAAAAAAGAAATGGAAGATAAATCAAAAGAAGACGTTCTTGTCATTTATCCATTATCAAATCCATCAAGAAGAAGAGAAAGAAGAGAGGATATAATGAGATTCTGCTTCCAAGAAAAATACAACACAGTTTATGATTTCACTCCATGTGAAAAGGGTGAATTAAAATGTAATATCATTTCAATGCAAGATTTTATAAATGGCCCATCATGCTTAAAAGCTGAAACAGATTCATCAAGTTCATTCAACTGCAGCACTTCAGCCTCCTCAAATGCAGGTACTATCAATCCAGAAGGTTATTTCATTGATTTTAGCGAAATTGTTTTAGATAGACAACACAAATTAGCTTATTGCTCAATTAAAAATGATAGACAATCAAAACTCATCGATTATTGGGCCGAAATCATGGGCTATAAAGTTATTAAATTTAACTCTGTTAATAATATTCCAGCCAATTCATTCTTATTTATTGGTAATAGTTTTTCAATCTTTTGCCCAGAAGCTTTACAAAATCCAGATGACCAAAAACATATTATTAAATCACTCGAAACTACCAGTGACAAAACTGTTGTTCTCATTACAAAAGATCAAATGTCTTTATCTTGCGCTAAAATCATTGAAATCAAAGGAAATCAATCAAAACCAATTTTATTAATGTCTGATAAAACTTATAATAGCTTTACTCAAGATCAACTTTCAAAATTCAGACAATCAGTTCATGATGTTTTACATGCAGATATTTCAAATTTAGAAGGTATGGGCGGTGATGGTATGATTGGTATGTTGGGTAAATTAAATTAAATTAAACACCCTCTTTTTTTAATTTAAATATTTTTTTTTACTAATTTGTAAAAAAAAATTAAAAACCAAAAATCAAAAAAATCATAACACTATTTTAATAATAAAATTATAAATTACAATAATAATAAAAATAAACTGCTATATTTGTATATTGTTTTAATATTTTAAATATTATCATTTGCATATTTTTTATAATTATTTAGATTTTATAATAATAAAAAAAAATAAAAAATAAATTAAATTGTTTTTTTATATTTTTTTTTATATTTTTTTTAAAATAATATTATTTTATAGATATATTTATTTTTTTTTTAATTATTTTTTAATTTGTTTTTTTTTTAAAAATTTTTTCAATTATTTATTATTTATTTATTTAAATAAATTACATAATTTTTCAAAAAAAAACACACACATAAAAAAAAAAATATATCATTTTTTAACATTTATTTTTTCATATTATTTATTTATTTATTTATTTATTTATTTTTAAAACATGGATGATTATATTAGAATTTTTAGTCAAACTGCAATAGGGGATATAATCGAAAAAGATCAATTTATTTCAATAAAAAAAACCGAATCAGTCGAAAAATTATTAGAATTGTTATATCAGCATTCACTTACATGTTTACCAGTGGTCGAGGGCGGAGAAGATGGAGAAAGAACTAGAGTAGTGGGATTTGTTGATACCAACGATGTATTACAATTAATGTCAAAGATGTTTGATACTATAGATAAGAATTCCACAGATGAAAATATCAGATTGTTTTCAATTGCTTTTCTTTACAGTAATGTTCACAACATTATGAACGTCAGTAAAAAAGATCAGTTTCAAGTCGTTTTAGAGGAACAATCATTATTAGAGGTACTTAGATTATATTCGACCGGTATTCATAGAGTAGCATTGTTATCAGTCTTTTCAGAAATCGAAAATATAGTTTCTCAAAGCCAAGTAATTAAATTCCTTTCAAAAAACCTATCAGTTTTAGGTGAAACTTTGGAGTTTGCAACTATTAGAGAGCTGCTACCATTCCTCACACCCAAAGAATCTTTAATCACCACCAAAGCTTCAACTATGACCATTGATTCTTTCAAACTAATGAATCTTCATAAAATTTCAGCAGTACCCGTCCTCAATGATAACGATAATAAAATAATTGGCAATCTTAGCATTAACGACTTGTATGGTCTTAAAGAATCAACTATAAAGTTATTATTGGAGCCCACATTATCATTTTTAAACATAAACCAAAATAACCAACATAACAATAATGATTTACTACAAAATAAAAATGTAAGAATAATGTTATATTTAAATGGATTTAATAATAATATATTAATTTTTTTATTTTATTATTTATTTTAGAAACCAGATCATCCAGTTGTTTTAACGCTTAATGATACCTTTAAAGATGCTATTGAAAGGGTTTCACAGAATAAAATTCACAGAGTTTGGATTGTTGACGATAATAATGTACCAATTTCATTAATATCATTAACTGATATCTGTAAATTAATAGTTGAATCGCCATATTGCGATATTATTGAAGAAGAAAAAAGTAAAGAAAGATACCAACAACAACATGAAGATAATAGTAACAATAGTAATAACAACAGCAACAATAACAAAGCAAGAGAATGAATAGTAATATAAATAGTATTTTTTAAAAAAAAAAATAAAATAAAAAAGTTAATAAATAAAATCCTTTTTTTAGATAATAAAATAAATACTTTAAAAACTTACCTTATTATTAATAACAAGACATTTATAGGGAACGGTGAGAATGATAATAAGATTGGGCTGCTTTTGTTTGTGTTGTTTGATAATTCCATTACTACTATTGCGCTACATGTTAGAAGGATAGCTCGTCATTCTCCTTAGTTTGCAAACCTAATTGGGCAGAGGTAAGTTTAAATTTCATTCTAATATCACTTAATGTACTCATAATATTTTCGTCATTAAAATCTAAATGATAATCTTGTAATAATTTGGTTAATTTTTCTAAATTTTGAATACCCCTATAAATATTAATATTAGTATTAATATTATATACTATTTGTTGGTAATTATGCGCAATAATAATTATTTATTATACCTTGTTGAAAATTTATGTGTTCCATTGAAGTTTGAAACCAAATGGTTCCATACTGTAACACATGATTGATAGTATCCAATCTCTTGTCCCAACTCGGTGCCCTTGTCGAATCCCAATTGATAACCCTCTACATATCCTAATCTTTTACCGTCATTGATGCCCTTTTCTTTTGATGATTCGTAGGTGTCATTTTCAATATTTAATAATTGATCAAATTCTTTCATTTTTAAATTATTATAGTAACTATTGTTATTTAATTAACCTTTTAAATTTATTTATTTATAAATATAAAACCGAATGTTTCTGAAAATAAAAAAAGAAAATTAAATTTTTCAAAAAAAAAAAATAATTTTTATTTTTTTTTTTTTTTTATTTTTTATTTTAATTTTTTTTTTTTGAAACACTCTTCTTTTAAATGTAAAATATTTTAAATATTACAATTTATAGATCGATAGGATTATTAATAATATTTCTTATAAATAAAATTTTATTTATATTTAATATTCAATCCCAACAACGAAATGGCATCTCAAAATATTTATGATGACGAAAAGTTTTTTAACAACTATGCCCAACTACCAAGATCTAAAAATGGCTTTGATTCGTTTTTTGAATGGCCCTATTTAAAGAAACTATTACCAAATATGAATGGTATAAATGCATTGGATTTGGGTTGTGGATATGGGTGGTTTTGTAGAGAATCTTTTAAATTGGGTGTAGATAGTATATTGGGTATCGATTTGTCAAATAAAATGATCACAAAAGCAAAAGAGTTAGATAATGATTTTGGTAATAAAGAGGGATTATTATATAACGAAAAGATTAAATACGAAATACAAGATTTGGAATCATTACAATTGAAAAAAGAAAGTTATGATTTAGCATTCAGTATTTTTGTATTCCACTATATCGTCGATTTAGAATCAATGTTAAAGCAGGTACATCAATCATTAAAACCAGGTGGCACTCTTTTGTTTACTATAGAGCATCCAATTTATTCATGCCCTAAAGTTTACACCGATTTTATTGATTTAAATGAAAAAAAGACATGGCCAGTTTCAGATTATTCCATAGAGGGTGAACGTGTCTCTAATTGGATGGCAGAGGGTGTCATTAAACAGCATCGTACAATGGGAACCTATATCAACCAACTTATCAATTGTGGTTTCTCAATTGACCATGTTAACGAATGGGCTCCTTCAAAAGATCAAATAGAACAATTCGATTTCTTAAAAATAGAAATAGAAAGACCAATGATTTTAATTATCAAAGCTTCTAAAAAGTAAATAAATAACTATATTTTTTATTATTTTTTTATTTGAATTTTTCTTTTTTTTTTTTTTTTTTTTACAACATTGTTAATAATTTAATAGAATGTGTTTTAATAGTTTAAATATGGTTATATAGATTATTATTATTATTATAATAAAGTTATCATTTGTTTTCAATAAAATTAAAATGGCCGATAAAGCATTTCAAATAATTCAAATTTTATTGTTTCATTTTTTAATTATGATCATTCATTAAAATATTACATAATTCAAACAATTATTATTTATTTATATCATATTCAGAATAAAACAAAATTAAACTAAATTTCATATTTATTTAATTTTTGTTCTAAATACAATTTTTTTTATTATTTTTCCAATTACTGTGTATTTTTAAAAATATATCCACACATCTGATAATTTTTTTTTTTATTCAACAAATAACAGTTTTTATTTATTGTGTAATCATTAAGCGATCTGGTACCCTATTAAAATGAAAAGCTTTATTATAATTAATTTGTTTGATTATCAAACCTCTTTTTTTTTTTTATTTTTTTTTAATATAAATTAATTTTTTTTTTTTTTTTTTTTTGTAATTTGGTTTTATAAATTAAAATTCAATTTTTTATAAATATTATAATTTATATATACAATGTCTCTTTCAAATGAAAAAATTACACGTCTACAAGATTGTAAATAGGAATAATAATTTTATTTTATAATTTCAGGAAATATTAAATAACAATTTTTTAATATATTATAATAGGTAGAGATAGATCAAAAAAAGTTTATGAAAACTATGATGAAAAATTTAAACTTTTTTTAAATGAACAATTACAAGAATTGAAAAAAATTGATAGTTCCATTACTTCCTTTGATGCTGAAGAAACGACCGTCTTAAAATAGCATTTCAAGAGATACAGGCTGAAAAGAGTGCCAAAGAACTTTACAGTGAATTTCCTTTTGAGGATTTATGGCAGATATTGGGTTTTTCATTATCAGCCGACCCATATGGTATTTCACCAATCATCTTTGGTGCTTTTAACTTTCTTTTTGGAAAGCTTGGTTTTCTCAACAGCCAAGAGAGGTTGTAGGTACTACCTATTAAATTTTTTATAAGTGATATTTTATTAATGATTTCTTTTAATAATAAAGTTTCAAACAAATCATGGAAGCAGTTGAAAAGCTCATTGAAAAAAAATTAAGTGAGGAAAGAAGAAGACAATGCATTATTAGATTCCAACAACTCCAAAAAACTGGTGATGATTATTTTGTTTTGGCTGAAGAGTATTTCAAAAGAAATGGTAATAAAAATGTAAATGATTCTATAATATCAAATGAAATCAAATCAATGTCAAATGAAACACTTTCATCATCTCTTCAATTCCAATTAATTTTATATCGTGATAAAATTACTGATGGTTTGCTCTACTTTGGAGAAGAAAGTGAATTGGTATGTATATTAATTGTTTTTATACTTTTTAAAATTTTAAATAAACTAATATTAATTTTTTAAAAACAGATTAACACCATTGGTTTATATATTTTAACCGCTGCTCAATATCTATGTATTCAAAGAGATTGTGTATTTTATGGTAAACAATGGGGTTTCAGTGATTTTGATGTAAATGATGCCAGATCAAGATTACATTCTTATTCAATTGACTTTATAAAAAAGGTAATTAAAGGTGGATGGATGCTTTCACGTCATTCCTATGGTGAAGAAGCTTCACCATATCTTGGATACTTTTTTCCACCCTATTTTGATGCAGCTAAAGTGTTCAGAAGTGCAGACTTCACCTATTATCCAGTCAGAGCATTTTCCTACAGAAGAACTCCTCCAAATATTACTTATGAAGTTGATGACTCCAAAGGATCACATTTAATCGGGCCAAATACTTTAAACGGTTGGACAATATTAACCCCTAGTTTAACAGGTGGATTCAATGTAATTATATTAATTATTTAAAATTTCCAAATTGATTTTTTATTAATTATTATCTAATAGGGTATTTCAGCAACAGGATTCATTTTACAAAACACATTGATTGTAAAATTCCCAAGTGCAAAATCAAGAACATTCAAAGTCAAATTTCATCATAGAATAGTTCATGAAGCTAATTGGACCGTAAAAGCTGGAAATGTAGTTGAAAACTTTGTTTTTAAAGAAGGTACTGAAACTGAAAAAAGAAATCCATACTTTGTTTATAATGAAGATTATAATAATCCACCCTATGGTGTAAATGTAACTAAAGCAATAACAGTTTCCTCTCAAGAAGTTTCATTTACATCAAATAGATCAAATGGTGCTGGTAATAAAACCGGATATAGTGCTGGATCAATTCTCTATTTAATTGAAATTATTTTCGATTAAATTTTCAAAAGCCTATTAAATTTTAAAATTTTTATTAATTTAAGTATCTCCCTTTGTTTGACCAAATCATTTAAATCTTTAGGATAGGGGTGTCACTTAACCATTACAATAAAATTTTTTTTTAAAATTTAATTTTATTTTTTTTGTTTTTATAAATTTAAAAATTGAAAATAAAAATTTTTTTTTTATTTTTTTATTCATTTTTTTTTTTTATTATTTTTTTTTGAAACTCTTCTTTTAAATATTTTAAATATTACAATTTATAGATTGATAGGATTATTACTAATATTTCTTATAAATAATATTCTATTTATATTTAATATTCAATCCCAACAACGAAATGGCATCTCAAAACATTTATGATAATGAAAAGTTTTTTAACAACTTTGCCCAACTACCAAGATCTAAAAATGGCTTTGATTCGTTTTTTGAAGGCCCTATTTAAAGAAATTATTGCCCAATATGAGTGGTATAAATGCATTGGGTTTAGGTTGTCGATATGGTAATAAATTGAATATTTATTAATAATAAAATAATAATTATAGGGTGGTTTTGTAGGGAATCTTTTAAATTGGGTGTAGATGGTATATTGGGTATCGATTTGTCAAATAAAATGATCACAAAAGCAAAAGAGTTGGATAATGATTTTGGTAATAAAGAGGGATTATTATATAACGAAAAGATTAAATACGAAATACAAGATTTGGAATATTATTTTTAATTTTTTTCTTTCTTTTGTGTGGTGGGGGTATTAAATTGTTATTTTTATAAAATAAGATATTACCCTTTTTTTTTTTTTTTTAATTATTTTATTTATATTTTTTTTTAATTTGAATTTTTTCTTTTTTTTTTTTTTTTTTTTATAACATTGTTAATAATTTAATAGAATGTGTTTTAATAATTTTATTTATTCATATGATTACATAGATTATAATTATAATTATAATTATAATAATAATATATATATTAATAATATAGATAATATTTTATTAGTTTTAAATACAAAACTCGATACATTAAACCAAAATAAAGTTTTAAATATTTTAACAACATATTTTAAAAGTTTCAATTTAAATTATTACATAATAAATGATAATCAGGAATTAAATCAAGATTTGCAAATTACAGATAAATCAGTTATTTACTTTTTACCAACTTTAGAAAAATTAGAATTAAATAATTTTAAAGAAATAACATTGCAATATTGTAATGTTAACAAATATTTATTAAATAATAATCTATCAACAAAATTTATAATTTTATCGACAGATACAAAGAAAGAATGTATAAACTATTTAAATTCATCAGTATTGGGGGCAATGAGATATTTTTTAGAATTTAGGCAATTAAATTTATATTTAACAGACTTTGATAAAGCATCATTAAATAATATAAATATAAACATAATAAATAGTATTATTTTAAAAAAAGATGATGCTGGTGATAGAGATCATATTCAAAGGGAATTCATTTTTAGAAATAATCAAATATTAATAGAAATAATAAAGAATAATCCCATGCTATTTATAAAAAAGAATAATTCAAACCAAAATCAAAACTCCAACAAAGATATTGGCAACACTATCCTAGTTACAGGTCAAACAGGAACAATTTTAAATATAATAACTAGGCTTATAAATAGCAAATCAAATCATGTTGAAAATATTATTATTTTAACAGTATCAGATTTAAAGTTGGATTTAAAGAATTTAATAAATAATCATTTAAATGATAACAGCTCTTCAAAAAAATAAAATTTTATTTTAATAAAGTGGATATTAGCGATATGAATTTAATAGAATCTTCAATAAACCAATTATATGAACAAAATAAAGATTTACCAAAGCCAGATTCAATTATTCACTTTGCTTTCATAAAAGCATCTTACAGCTACAACGAAATATCAATGGAGAATTTAGAGAAATCATTATCAGCCAAGGCAATGGGTTCAATATATTTACATTTGCTCTCAATAAAATTAAATTGGCCGGTAAGGCATTTTATAAATGGTTCATCAACATGTTCACTACTTGCCTATAGAAGCACTCCTTCCTCTTCCGTAAACTTGAAGCAAAAAATGCAAGGTGATTGGAAAGAAGTTTTTCTTGCTTTGATAGCATCAGTCATTCTAAGGGGATGTGCTGCGATGTATAAT
>NW_003519340.1:0-89011 GCF_000190715.1 Dictyostelium purpureum
TTTTGCATATTAATTTATATCACAAAATAGATCCTATTGTTTTTGATAATTTAAAAATATTTTATTTTTCTTAATAATTTAATAAAACTGTTAATAATTAATAAGGAATTTTCATATAGATAATATGAATCAATGGTATGTACAGTTGTAGTTTAGTGATTAGAAATAATTAAATAGGTTACAATGAATAATTATAAAAAAAATTATTGAAAAAAAACTGCAGATACTCCAAGAATTTTAAGACATTGTTTCACCTTTGGCAAAAGATATTTTAAAAGTTATTTTAATAATAGACTTGATAATAGCAATAAAATAGAATTCATGTACCATTAAAATCATATGAGTGCAACCACAGTGGTCGTAGATGGCTCGGAAAAACAAATTAGTATACCAATTGATAATGAAAAGCAATTCTTTAAGATATAATTCTAAACATTAAGGAACTTTTTATTTTGAAATATTATCAAAATATTATGATATAGTGAAGTTTTTTTTTTTTTGAATTTTGGAGGAATTCATAATGAATTAATTTAAAGAAAATTTTTTTTTTTTAATTTTATTTTACTTTTTTTTTAATTTTTTTTTTTTTTTTTTTTTTTTTTTTTTAAAAATAACATATCAAATTGATTTTTATTATTAATTTGTTATGAAATAAAAAATGGAATCAAAAATAAAAAGACCAATACGATCAAAAACAACAAAAAAAATAATCATTGGTCTCAACTAAACAAACAAGAGAAGTTTTCAAGAACCTCAATTAAGAGATAACGAAGAAGAAAAGAAAGAGGTAATTAAATATGTTTGGAAAGAGTGTTTTCCCACATTAGATGAAAATAATTTTATTATTCCTGAAGATTAAATCATCTCAGAAAAGGATATTAATATCCTCAAGGAATTTCTCTTCCAGAATAGTTTAGCAAAAATAAATCATTAAAAAAGAATTCATTTGGTGGTTTAATTAGTGAAGAATTTGAAAAAAAACTTCGATAATTGGTCGAAAATTCAAAAATAAACAAAGAAATTCAAGATGGAACCTATGGTTCAAAATCCAACAATTTCAAGAAAAGACAAAGAATTCGAAAGAATAATGGTTACAGTATCAATAATAATGGCAATAATAAGGATTCAGGAAACGGGAAGTCGGGGTTTCAGAGCAAAAGAAAATCCACAAGTAGTGAGATTGGCCTGTGATCTTGGAAGATACTTCAATCATTTCGTTCAAAAACTCATGTGCGATCAGAAGGAGCAGGTCCAGTTGTATAATGAACAAAATTCAGCTATTACAGTTAATCTAAACAAATCATTAACGATGGTTAATAATATTTTTACAAACAAATAAATAATTACTACAAATATGATTTATCAGAAATAACAAAATAAAAATAATCAGATTGCTTAAAATTCAAGTTATTGTTTTAAACATTGAATTATAAAATAAAATAAAAATAAAATTTTTTTTTTTATTTATATTTTTATTATTAAAATAAAAAAGAAAATGATTATTACCATTTAAAAAAGTTAGTGGTGGTTAAATGGTATTAAACTTCAGTTTTTTCTCGAATGTTGTGTTAATGAACTGTTGATTAATATTCAGATTTTTTAAAAACTAGTTCATCCATATTATTTTTATTATTATTGATTGGTATTGGCATTGGTTTTTTTTTTTTTTAATTTTATTAACTCTTTATTGTTATTGTATATAATTTACAAAAAAAACAAAAAAAGTAATATTCATAAAAGTTAACTTATTCTTCATTTTGTGATATCTTAATATATTTAAATAAAGATACAAACTGTTTTAAAAAATTAGAGTCATTTGAAAATGATTGGCTATATACTCCATAGTTTTTAAAATTTAATAGTAATGAATTATCTATTTTTGTTCAATGTTTCAATTATAAAATTTTTTTATTATTTTTACAAGTAAAAAATTAATTACATAATTTATTTTTTTAGATATCTTCATTCTGTGAGATAATTATATATCTCTGTAAAATGTCTTTATATTTAGGGTTATTTGACAATTCACAGCTGCAATTTATGGTTGTTAAGTTTGATGGTAATGAATATACTATTTGAGATAGATGTTTGAATTCTTCGAGATATAGATATGATACTGAATCTGGTATAATGTTCTTTAATGAATGTTTGTATCCTCGGAATACACTAAAATGGGTAATATTATTTGGTATTGATTTACGAACTAGTGGTTCTTTAATATCGCCAATATAGATAGAGGTTACCGAATCAGGAATGACTCCAGGTGATAGTTTAAGATTAAATTCATTACAAAGCTCTATTGATGTCACTGTATTTGGAATGGTTGGTAATGATCCTTCAATTTCACCTAAATATAAATATTCTATATCGCTTGGAATAGTTTCATATGTTGTATTAATTTTATCCCAATATTCTAAAATTTCTACATCATCTTTTATTGATTGGATGTTTAAACTTTCTTTAAAAGCTTTAGTTGATTTTATTAATTCTGGGATATTTGTTTCTATTTTTCCATGTTTTCCTATTAGTTTTGGTGCTCCTCTAAAATAATACCAATATTTTGATTTGAAAATAAGAAGATGTTTAATGTATAAAGTATTTCTAAAGTTGTTGTAGTTAATTGTTGTTTGATCTTTTGGTGAATTTGAATCATGGATTTTGGTATACATTTGAACAATGTTGGTGCTTTGAGGAATAATCGATGGTTTTAATGAATGATTGTAATTATTTAATCTTAAAAAAGGTAAATAATTTGGTATTGATCCTTCTTTCATTGGTTTTCCTATATTACCAATAATTAAGATTATAATTTTTGTGGTAAGTTTTAAAATACCATTAAATCCTTGGCCGAAACTTAGAACTTTATAATTTTCATATCTATCAATAAATTTATTTGTATAAAATAAACTTATTGAAAAGGGTTTGTTGTATGAAATAAGTCGCAGATCCATATTTCGGAGGCCACCAATTTGAAAGTGATCTTCTTTTTTAGTTATCAGAAAATTGTTATAATTACTAAATTGAAGCAGATCTCCTTTTTTTAATATGAGTTTTGTCATCAAATCTTTACCAAAAAAATAATGATAGTCGGAATATGAGTCTATTGGTATTAAAAAGTATTCATCTAATTCACTTATAAACATACAAGAACGACCTTCTAACTCTTTTATATTATCTACCAGTTTTGAAGCAGTTAAATTGAGTGAAATCTTTCTTTCTTTAATGTTCTCAATAGTTTCTTGATTATTTAAAAGTATATCTAAATTAAAGTTGATATCGAAGTTATTTTGCATTGTTGATATTAGTTTTAAAGAATCACATTCTTGGAAGTTAATAGATTCTATTGATTGTACTTCTAAATATGCAGTTGTTAATTTCTTCATTAAAGAGATATCTAAACATTTTAATTTGGTTGATTTGATTTTAATTATTGAAAATTCAGTTTCTGATATGTTAAGGTACTCTAAATTAATTGATTTATCGATACTTAAGTCAAAAATATCAGAGTTTTGTAATTTAGAACCTTTTGCATTTAAATATTTAATTGATGGTGTTTTGAAATTAAAATTGTCAAGCTTTTTACATTCAGTAGCACTTAAAAAAACTAAATTTGGAGCTGAAATATTCACAGATGAAAGTTGTGGGCACCTGTCAAGTTTTAGTTTGTTTAATAGGTTAAATTCTAATGTTGAAAAGTAACCTTGGTTTCCTAAATTAAGTAAATTGGTACATCCAGATAAATCAAGTACGACAATTGAGTATAAATTAAATTGTTTAGATGGGTTAAATTGTAATTTACTATTTCTAAAACTAAGAACAGATATCTCTTTTAATTTTAAATATTCGGAAAGTGTAATAAATTGTTGCTCTGTAATTGTACTGAAATCTGCTTCTAATAAACATTCGATGTCATAATTTGATATAATATATGATTCTTTTTGATCAAGTTTAAAAATGAGATCTGATATATGGTTTACCTTTTTTTTTTGGTTGCGTAATTCACCTAAGGTTTTAACTGGACTATATTCTTCTTCCCATAGCTTAGAAAAAATATCATTTGAATTTGGAATACCTTTTGATTGTAATATTTGTGCTGATGAGTGTGTTGTACATGTTAATTGTTGGATTGTTGGATTTATATAGTTGAAATATTTGTTATATCTTTCTTTTATTGATATTTTTAAATTTAAATAAGGTTTGTATCTTTTGGCAATAAATGGTTCTAAATTGCTTAATAAATCAATGTGAGTTATTGTTTCTTTTGTATTATCTTTTAAAAGTTGTTGTAAACGTTTAAGCTTTGAATATAAATGTACAATCATTCCATTGTTAAATGATACTCCAATAATAGTTTCTTTTTTTTGTTTTAATTCTTTTTTTTTTGATGAAAATAGTTTTAACATTTTGTTATGATAAGTTATTAAATTTTCTAACCATTTTTCTAAAATATTGTAAATATCTAAATCTTTGAAACAGTTGATAATATTTTGATGCACAATATGATTCATTTGATCAAATAAAAATAATACAGTATCAGCTTGTATAGGTTTGAGATAATTTATAAAACCAATAGCTTTTGGTGGCATAAATGATTGATCGTTATCAATTGAAAACATTTTGTATATAATTCTATTGTTTAAGTTGTTATATTTTGGTACAACTATATAGTTTCCCAAATTACCATCTGAATTATTAATAATTATTGATAATATTATTTGCTTTGAGATATTTGAAGATTCAATTTCGTTAATTACATCTGAGCTTTGATTTAATATATCCACTAAAACTTCACCTGATATTTTTTGTGATAATAATACTGGAATTGAATTGATTAATCCTAATTCACTATTTGTTGTTAAATTCTCACCAAATATTTGTTCTGATAGTATTTGTACTGCATATTCAATTCCTGGGAACTGTGGTTTGAATTTTAAATAGATACCATTACCATATTCATCTTCAATTAGTGTGACTGCTCTTTTACCATTTTCATTTGTTTTCTTTGGTGTACCATCTTGATCAAATAGTTTCTTCCAATACTCTTCTGATATTACTCTTCTTAATGTTCCATCTGTTTCTAAATATTTTATTGATTTGTTATTATTGGTTGTAATTGTATTTTCTAAAGGGAATAGTTGGTTCAATGAAATATTCCATGTGATTTTTGGATTAATTAAAAATAAATTTGTTAAGAAAGGTTTTAACTCTAATTTTTGTTGATGTGTGAATTTTTTTTGATAAAATACACCAATAGCTATTCCATTTGAGTTTTTTCCAGCACCTATTTTAATTAAATTTATGAATACATTGAAATTGTAATTTGATGATGATAGATCTAATAATGTATATCCATTTTCGATTCTTTCAATATCTAAACTAAAATAATTGATTAAAAATTCGACCAAGTACCAGCTGTTTGGATTCTTTAGTATTTCGCTTTCAACTATAGTTGCAAGATAGTTTTCGTTATTAATTTTGATGTCCAATGATTTCACAACTAGTTCGATACAATTGATAGATGTTCCATATTTTAATAATCTTTTAAATAAATGATCTTTATTTTGATACCAAGAGTTGTGGAATGGAACTTTATCATCTTTACTATTATATGTTGAATAAATGATTTCTAACCATTCGACAATAATATTTTTTGTTTTACAACCAGTGTTACAAAATGGACCACATTCATTTACACCATATGAAGATTTACATTCTATTAAGTCATTATAATCGGCTTCAGATACTAGTTCTTTAATTGCATCTGTAATTGATATTCTGTTTTGATTTATAGTTGCTTTTTTTTGAATTGATTCTTGGATATTTTCATGAGATATAGGTGATGAGTGTTTATTTAATTCTAATAATTTACTAAAGGGCATTTTTGAGTTTTTATTTTTTTCGTTTTTTATTGAACCAATAATATCTAATGGATTTGAGTATATATTTGATAATAGTGTGTAGTAAATACTTAAAAGTGGATGTATTAAACTAAATAGTTCCTGGTGTGTTGAGTTTGGATTTGATATTAAATGTTGTCTAATTGTTTTAAATCTTTGAAACATTAAAGTTATCCAGCCTTTAATAAACATTAAAGGTAAATTTAATTCATTTCTATAAATGTTTACTTGTGGATTATGGCTGTGAGTTTCATAAGGATCTAGCAATTTTGAAATAATAGAATCATAGTTTGATTGTTTGTTTTCAATTAGCTTTAACCATTTTAAAATAAAGAGTGATGGTGTGTGTTGAATAAATTGATTTTTGATTTCTTCATCGATTTGCTGTATCATTAATTCTTTGAGTGTAAATAATATATTTCCGACCCTGGTGTAGGCATCTTTGTTGTTTTTTGGTAATATTTCGATTTCATTTGATTCCAATGACTCGTCATTATCAATACCAATAATATTATTTGTATTTTCTTCTAATATAAGATTATCTGGTTTGTAGTCTGTTTGAATTGATAATAGACTTGATATAATATGTGAACTGTAACTTTTCAAATTAATTTGATTATAGTTTGTATATGGTCGTTTTAAATAATTCTCAAGTGTTTCTCCTTTAATTTCTAATGATGCTTGAATAAAAACTGTTTCGTTTTGCAAACTATTTTCTATATCGTTATAAATATTTGGATCTTTTTCTAAAAGTATCGAAATCGAACGTTGGTTTTGAGTTGTTTTTATTTTTCCTAAATGTTTCTTAATATGATCTGGTATAAAAGTTCTTAAATTATCTAGTACAAATAACTGTGTTGGAGAGACGAGAAGTAATGTTGGGAATAATGATTTATTGAATTGGTATATTGCATATTCTTTTGCCGGTTTTAATAGATGAGATCCATTATCAATTTTGTAACAAACTTGGTCCAATAAACTTACATAGCTTATTCCTGATTTATTTTCCTTTTTAAATTCATACTCTTTTTGGTCATATGATGAAATTTTATAGGCTCGGTCTATTGATTTAACTTGATAATATTCCAAATCCTCACTGATAAATAAAGGTAGAGATTTAAAAATTCTATGTGATGCAGGTTTTCCAGTTAATTTTTTTGTTTCATTGGCAATTTTTATTATATCTTCTATAAATGATTCATGTGATTTATGGTATTGTTCAATTTCCTTAATTATTGAATCGTTATACCCATTATCATTATTATTTTTAATATCATTTATTGTTTTTTCAATTATTTCTAAATTTTTTTTTATTGGATTAAATATTTCATGGTTTATATTGGGTGAATTTAAAAAATCATTTCGGATGTCAGGATTGATCATTATTAATTGTTGTGGTGGTTTAATAAGTGTTATTATATATTCAATATTTTGACTAATAATATTATTATTATTATTATTATTTAAAATTTCATTGAGCTTTATTTTAATTTTAAGATAAAATGGGTCACTTAAATTATTTTTGATGTATTTGGAAAGATTTTCTTGATTTTCATCATATATATTAGTTTGCATCTGAAATAAAAAAAAAAATTAATTTTTGAATACTATAAATAATATGAATATATTTATTTTAGGATATTACTTTTATTTAATTTGGATTCTACCTTTTATAATTTTTATTTATAATGAGATAATTATGATTTGATTTTATCAATAAAAAAATATTTGAGTGCAAAATTTTATTATAAAAAAAAAAAGAAAAAAAAAAAAAAAAAATTTTAATTTTTTTTTTTTTTTTTTGTTTTTTAAATCTAAAATATAGCTTTTTACGAGGCGGGTTTTAAAAAAAAAACAAATAAAAAAAAAAAAATAAAAAAAAAGCATTCAATTAGATTATTCGTTGATGGTAGCAGTCCAGTCACCTCTGAGACCATAAATCTTTGAGTTATGCCAAGTCTTGAAAACACATTCGAATGATTTAGTGGTGATGTTTCTTGTTTCAACTAGAATACGGGTTTGGTTAGTTTCATCAGCAGTTGAATCTATTAAGTCTATAGAAATGGCAATTTCTGGGATTTTGCTGAAAGCAACTGGGAAAGTAACTGGGACAACTATTTCACGACCACCAGTACCAGAGTTTAAGACCCCATTTGCACCAGTGTCAACATGGCCAATTTGGGTGAAGGTGTAAAGGGATGGTTGGGTGTAGAGTTCAAATCTTAATGAAATGTGGTTGTTCCAGGTAACTGGGTGAATGGCAACTGAACGAGCTCTGATTGGGTTATCAAAGAAATGAGTATTAATCGAATTACGGTCACTACTACCTTGAATAGCAGCTCCATTTCTATATTCGCTCCAAGTTATATTATCCAAGCTGTATCTAATTTTGTATGAGGTAACCCATTGGTCTGAGAAAAAATGATTTTATAATGTTATTATTTACATTTTAATAAATTATTAATATTATAAAACTTACCAGCATCACCACGACCTTGAATTGAAACGGCAACAAATGTTCTTGGGATTTCACAACCTATATTTAGAAAAAGATATATATATAGTTAGAAACAAGATATAATGAAATAATTAAAATTGCATTATAAATATTTACCAGCTACAATATATTGATTGGTATCAATAACTGAGGCACACCAGGCTTCTGAGCCATCGAATCTAGCATCTTTGCTATTCTGAAAATTTAAAACTGAATTGGATTGAGTGTAGTTACCGTCCAAATTGGTACTGGTTCTAAGGTGGCACTGGGCATTAGCTAATAAAGATACTAAACTGTTAAGTGATTGTGACATTTGTGAATATTCTATAAAGAATTAAAACTAATAAATTTTTATATAATTGTTGAAATTGTTTGTAATGATTTTAAAATATATTTTATATATCCTTTTAAATTATTTTTTTTAAAACAAAAATAAAAAAAATTAAAATAAAAATAAAAAAAAAGAAAAAATTATAAGTAATATCATTGTGGTTTTTTTTCCTATAATTACATTTTAAACCTATCATTTATATATAATAATGGATATTATTTATAAAAAACCTGTATTTTTTTAATATGGGAACTGTATAGTAGTTGGCCAATTTACATTTGAAATCATTTGTGTTGATACAGCTTTCCAAAATATATTTTTTAAAAATTAGGTGATCAAAAAAACCTTTTTTTTTTCATAAAAAATATAAAATTTTTTTTTTAATTTTTTTTTTTTTAATTTTTGTGATTTAAATCTGCATTTTTTAAAATTAATATGTAATCATTTTTTATTTGAAAAATTATAAAAAAGGTTTTTTTTTTAATTTATTAAGAAAAAATGAAAAAAAATTTATCTTTTAGTAAAATAAAAAAAAACCAATCACATTAAAAATAAATAAATAAAATTATTTTTTTTAATATTTTTTCTTTAAAATTATATTTATTATTTATATTATAATAATTTTTTTGTGATTTGTTTATTTTATATTTGAATATGTCTTTAAGGAATTGAATTGAAAACAAAAATATATTTCTCTTTTTAATTATTTATGTTTATAATCGGTATTTCAAAATAAGTGAATGAATTATTTTCATTTTTAATAATATTATTTCCGTACAAGTATTTTAGTGGTAAATTAATTTTAAATGATTCTAATCTTATTGCTATTGGTTTATTATTATCTGTAATATTACTATCACTATTATTATTTGATAAAATATCATCAATTTCCAAATGATCAAAATTTAAAACATTTATCTTTAATAATAGTTTTTGATTATGTAACAATGACCATGAAATTATATTTAATATTGGTTCATTCCCAAACTTGACTTTAGGTATTGCAACTCTGATTTTTTCATCGATTATATCATTTTTCCCTTTTTTTTGATTTTTATCTATTATTAAATATTTTATTGGTAAATTTGTATTTGTTTCATAATTTTGAATTGATTCGCACTCTTCATTTTCTATTTGTTTACTATTATTGTTGTATGTGTCACTTGTATCATCATTGCTGTTATTATTTATGTAATGGAACTGTTTTAAAAGATTTTCATTAAAGTTTAACATTTTTGTTAATAATTCATTTTGAAATTTCTTTACTTGTATAAATTCAGATTGGATTTTTTTATTTTTATTATTATAATTTTTAGTTATTTTGATTGCTTCATTATTATGTGTTGATGTTGTTGTGGATGTTGTTGTTGTGGATACTGTAGTTTCTGAATTTTTAATTATTTTTTCTAAATCTTCATTTTTTTTTATATTTATTTTTGATTCTAATTTTCTTTTTTTATTATTATTATTTTTCTTTATATCATCTATATCTTTACTTTTACTAGTTATTATTTCATTTTCTATTTCAAAATTATTAATTGTATCTATAAATTCTGATGATATGCTCTTTTCCAATTCTTTTTTCTCCTTTTCTAATATTTTTTTTAAATTATTTTGATTATTACTTTCTATGAATTCTTTGACTTGATCAATACCAATTTCTCTTTTTAACAATTTGATTTCCTTTTTAAAAGCATCATAAGATAACTCTTGATTTAAATTTGGAAATGTTTCTAAAATTTGATTATAAATAACCTGTTCTCCTCTGCAATCATCTATTAATTTTTTTATTAATAGTAAATGTTCATTACTCCATTTTATTCTTTTAATTGAATGTTCAATTATTTCTTTATTTTCGAAACATTCATTTTTTTTATTAAAAGGATATTCATTTGATACTGTATATGAAAATTTAATATTAATTTATATATTTATAAATTGGGTTATAAATCTAATAATTTTATATTGTGTATTATAAAATATACTTACTTTGAAATGGTCCAATACTCTTTTTAAACATTTTACAAATTATATATATATTATTAAAAATATTTATTTATAACTATTATTAATATATAGAATTATAATAAAAAAATATTATAAATAAAAAATATTTATATTATTTTAAATTTAATAAAAAAAAAATATTTTAAAAAAAATTGTAAAAAAAAAAATGGGGTAAATGAAATTTCATTAATTTTTACTTTTTTCTATATTTATTTTGATTTTTCATTATTATTGTAATATATAATTGTACTAAAAATAATATTATTTTTTAAATCTCCAAGAGTTCAAAATTATAAAAAAAAATAGTAATTTTTTTTTTTTTTTGTAAAGTGATGGTTTCTTAAAGATGTTTTTTGGTATGTGTATACAGTGTGGTTAACTAATACAAGTTGAGGGTAATGTAAAACCAATTTGTGTGATTTTGAAAACCTGAGTACCCAGAGCGGTACTGTAGTCTGCAGGTTCTACCATTTTTTTTTCCTGACAGAAATAATATCACCTGAAAGATAAAATCTATATAAAGAAAAAAGATGCCGCGACCTGGAATCGAACCAGGGTCAAAGCAGCCACAATGCTATGTACTACCACTATACTATCACGGCAATTCGATGTTAAATGTAGTATATGACCCCCATAAGGTTTGAACATATAAAGTAGGAGTTCAAATTAATAGTATAAATTAAGAAATTTCCCTTTTGCTAAGTTGGTCACCTCACGCCTTATTTGTGCATAGTGCACTTTATTACATAAATTGTAGTATATGACTCCCATAAAGTTTGAACATATAAAGTAGGAGTTCAAATTAATAGTATAAATTAAGAAATTTCCCTTTTGCTAAGTTGGTCACCTCACGCCTTATTTGTGCATAGTGCACTTTATTACAAAATTTTATTTTTTACTCCCTGCGTTTTTTCCACCATTACTCTAATAATTTTTATTAATTTACTCTTGTAATAGTTTTTCCTTGAAATAAAACTTAGAAAAAAAAAAACATAGAACCCATAAATATTATATGAGAGTGTGTAAATATATAATATTTATAATTATAAATTTGAAATTAAAAATAAATAAAGGGATATTTTTTATAAAAAAAAAAATTCCAAATTTTTTTTTGAATTTTTTTTAAATTTTTTTTCTTAATTTTTTATTTTTTTTTAATTTCAAAATAATATAAATACAATGAATATTTAAATATTTAATTATAAATATAACTTTATTCACACAAAAATGGAAGATAATTGTGATAAATTCGAAAAATTATTTTATAATGTTTTTAAAAATATTTATCTTAGAAATGAAATAAGTAACATATCCATAATAAACAATAAAAAAAATATAACACACACTAATTTATAATTTTTTTTTAAAAAAGGTAAACATTTAAAACTTTATAGAGATAATTCAGAAATGGTTCTAATAAATTCAAATAAAGAGTTATTAGAACATCCTTTGAGAGAATACATAACCAATTTGTATCTTAATTCAAACGAACGGATAGAACCAAAATATTTAATCCCAGAAAGTGTTACAAATTTAGTATTTGGTCGAAAATTTAATCAAGAGATCAGGGAAAATGAATTACCAGAATCTTTAATAGAATTATCATTACACCATTATAATAGACCTTTGGTTAAAGGACTTTTTAGTGATTCGATTAGAGTTTTAAAACTAGTATTTTTTAATCAGCCATTTCAACCATTTCAATTACCACCTTTTATTACCTTTTTAGAATTAAGAGACTTTGACTGCCAATTACCCAATTTACCAAATACAATTACAACTTTAAAATTAGATAGGTTCAATAAGCAGCTTTCACCAAACCAAATACCAATGTCATGCACACATTTAGAACTAAAAGATTATAACTTACCACTACGCGATAATGATATACCATCATCAGTTAAAACTCTTGTTTTTGGTAACTTTAATCAAACTTTAGTTAAGGGTTCTATTCCTTCATCTGTTGAGGTATTATCTCTTGGATTAAAATTTAATCAAGATCTAATCAAAGACGAATCGATTCCAAGCTCTGTTAAAGTTTTAGAACTATCCACAGATTATAACAAACCTTTAATTGTTGGTGTAATTCCATCCAGTGTTCATACTCTTATATGTGGTAATTTCAATCAACCCTTAGAAGAAAATCAAATCTCCCCATCAATTAAAACACTTATATTGGGTCACAGGTTTAAAAAAATTTTAAAAGAAAAGGATATACCAGCATCAGTAACAGATCTACACCTTGGAGGTATTAACCAAGTATTAGTACAAAATATAATTCCATCCAGCGTTCTCACTCTATCTTTTGGTCACGAATATACTAAAGAGCTATCTGGTATTCCTCCATCAGTAACATCTCTAACATTAGGTAGTAGATTCGATAAAGAAATTAAAGCAGGCGATATTCCATCATCAGTAATAAATCTAAACTTTGGTGATCTATTTAACCAAAGGATATCAGAAGGTGTATTACCATCATCCATAAAATCATTTTCAATGGGAAAAAGCTACGACCATCCTCTGGAGGGCTCTATTCCAAACCATTGCGAATCATTAGTTCTGCCTGATCATTTCACACATACAATAAAAAAAAATGATATACCTAATAGTGTTACCTCTTTAACCTTTGGATCTTTTTTTATCAAGCCAATTACATCAAGTCTTATGCCCACTAGCCTCACATCCATATGTTTTGGTCACTTTTTTAACCAGCCTTTAAACAACTGCTTTTCACAGACACCATTTTTAAAAACAATAAAGTTTGGTTGGAACTTTAATCAAATTATAAATGAAACAGATATTCCTCAAAGTATCAAAAGTATCACATTTGGTAACTGTTTCCTTCAATCAATAGATAACATTCCAAAATCAATTCAAAAAATAACTTTTGGAAATATCGAATCAAAACAATTTATAAATGAAAATTTATTTCCAAATACAATTATAATGTATTTTAAAAAATAGATATTATCCAAAAAAAAAAAAAAAAAAATCTAAATTATTTTTTCATGACGTAATATCTGCCCCATTATAAATATTTTTTTAATAATCAAATTAATAAATATTTTACTTTTCTTTTTACTTTTTTTTTTTATTAAACTTTATTTTTTTTATTTTCATTTTTATTTTGATTTTTATTTAAAAAAAATTTTATATTTTTTTATTAATAATAAAAGATGAATTTAATAAAAGATAATAATAATAATAATAATAATAATAATAATAATAATAATAATAATAATAATAATAATAATAACAATGGTAGTTTAATATGGAATAATATTGTTTTAAAAAATAAAATTTTGGAATTTTGTAAGCTTTTTAAAATTTATTCATCAAATAGAGTTTTTTTATCACCACAAGAAATAATAGAATGCTCATATGGAGATTACCTTTACAAAGTCAGCATTATTGATGATATCAAAGACAACGAATTCAATTACCAAAACTTGCAAATTAAATTTCCAAATTTAAAAACAATCATATTATATAGTCAACATTTCATATCACCAGTGCCCACCTATATAACCCATTTAATTATTACAAATATTGATGGTTATTATATAAATATTTCAAATTTTAGAAATGCAAGTAATTTAATTTCACTTGGTTTGTCAATTGCAAGTGATAAAATTCCACAATTAGATTCGAATAGTTTCCCAAGCACCTTGACTGAGTTATCATTCGAAAAAGGTTACAGCTATATCATCGATAAAAACACATTACCAAAGAAATTAGAAAAGCTATTTATATTTCTTAAAAAAAGAATTGAAAAAGAATCATTACCTGAATCACTAAAGCAATTAGAAGTAATAATTGAAGATGATATGTCTTTATTACTGTTAGACCCAAGCCATGTACCCATGGGATTAGAAGTTTTGACCTTTAAAACATTAGATAATCAAAATAGAATTTCTGTAGATCTATCTTTTTTGCAGAACCTATCAACACTGAAGATATCATCAAACATTGCAAAAATCGAACTACCACAAAATCTAATAGAACTTTATATTAAATCCAGTAGCATAGACCATGAAATCAAATTTCCTCAATCATTGGAAAAACTGTGTGCCAACATTGAAAGTTTTCATCAAAACCAATTCACCAAAAACTTACCAAATAATTTACTTAAATTTAAATACGGTGGCCCCAATGTATTAAAATCTAATAGTGCTTCATTTATCAATACAATAAAGCCAGATCACGAAAAAGTAGTTAATGGTTTACAAATTCATAGAGTTGGTCCTATTGGTAATAATATTTTATTAGATTATATCAAAGACTTTTTTAAATATAAATTAAAATTAAATGAGCATTTATTTCCATCAAGCTTAACCCACATCAACCTAGGTTTTAACTTCAACGAACCCATCGATGCTAATGTGATACCACCATCTTTAAAAACTCTAAAACTAGGCTATAACTTCAATCAAGATATTACACTTCCTCATCATGTCAAATATCTATTAATTCGTAACTACCATTTTAACAAATCAATCAAAGTTGGAAACCGAACCATTGTAGACTGTAAAAATGACACTTTTATCAAACAATTTTCCAATAATCCTCATAATTTAGTTTCACTTAAAATACCCGAAGATTTTCAAGGTTCATACAAAGAGTTTTTAAACAATAAAATTAATTTAGAATATTTAGATTTAAATTCACTCTATATCAATATGAAAAAAGATATACCAGTGGATAACAAAATCAAAACATTAAATCTTGGTGCAAGCTATAATGGTCTGGTTGATCTTCAAAACTTTAATGACAATTTAAAAAAGATAATCATTAAGAATGGTGCACCTGAAATCATCAATTATCAACATCTAAATCTAAAATCTATTAAAACTTCCATCAACAATACAAAACTAATAGATTGTTTTAATCAAGACTTACAACATATTTTAAAGCTAAAATAAAAACGATATCTTAATTCCTTTATAAAAATTTCGTGTGTTTTCGTTTTTTTTTTTTTTATTTCTATAAAATTCTCTGAATGTTTTTTTGGTTTAAATATCATCATGATGTTTATTCAAAAAAATGTTTCGTTTTTGTTTTGGTGCATTGTTTCTTTTTATGATAAAAATAACAAAATATTAAAAAAAAAATAAAAATTTTTATTTTTTTTATTTTTTTTTATTTTTTCAGATTAATTTTTAATTTTTTATTTTTACCAAAATAATAATTATGTAAAATATAGATATAGTTATATAAATAAAAAAGATATATAATAAAAAAATAAAATAAAAAATGGATAGTGATAACAGCCAATTGTTTTTTAGAATATGGAGAAATATCTTTTTAAAAAATAAAATATTTTCATTTGTTATGTTATACCTTAAAAATCAAACATTTAAAGCATATTCAATGAAACAGCTCGAAGAATATCCCTATAGAGAATACATATCTCGATTATCAATATCTCCAAATGAACCTTTAGAACCTGAAGGTGTAATTCCCGATAGTGTCATCACAGAAATCAAATTTGGTGATAAATTTAATCAAATAATCAAACCGGGTGATATACCCAATACAGTCACTAAAATATGGTATGTAGTTTAAAAATTATTAATTATCTATTGCTTTATTTATTATTAACATTTTTTAATAAAATTTTAGTTTTTGGAATTATGATTATGATAAATCATTAGAAAAAGGAGCAATACCAAAATCGTGTACTATTTTAAAAATGAATGGTCAAGATCATTCAAGATCGTTTAATGATAGAGTTTTACCAAAGTCTTTAGATTATTTAGAACTTTATTCCTTTTTTCAAGCCATACCCATTGGTTCATTGCAATCTTTAAAAACATTAAAAATTATTTCACAAGATAATGGGGTCTATTCTCATCAATTGGTCAAAGGAGCTTTACCAGAAACATTGGAAACTCTACGTTTTGATGGTTTAAATCAACCCCTTAAAGATATATTACCAAACAGCATCACATATTTAAGGCTATGTGACTTTAATCAACCACTACTTCAAGGTGACTTGCCATCCTCTATCAAATATCTCTCATTGGAATATTTCGATCAGCCATTAGAAGAAAATTTAATTCCATTTGGTATTGAATATTTACATTTTGGCATATTTAATCAAATATTAAAACCAAAAGATTTACCCTCATCTTTGAAAACACTTAGAATGGATGCCACATTTAATCAAATACTCGTTGAAGGATCAATACCATCAAGTGTAACCTATTTGAATTTAGGTTGGAATTTCAACTGTCCAATTACACCAGGTATCCTATGTAGTGGACTTAAAACATTAAAGTTTGGTGGATGGTTTGACCAAGAGATAACCCAAGGTGTAATACCACCAACATGCACTCATTTAGAATTTGGATATGAATTTCAACAAGAATTATCAAAAGATATATTACCACAATCACTTACATATTTGCTTTTAAGAAACGAAAATATGAAAGAATTGTTATTAGAAGGATCAATTCCAGAAGGTTGTACAGTTAACTTTGACGATAATGGAGAAGAAGAAGAAGAAGAAGAAATAGAAAAAGATGAATTTGGGGATTATTTTATTTAATAATTTATTCAATTTCTATTTGATTGTATAAATTATTAAATTTTTAAAATTATATAAATATAAATATATTATTCAACATATTAAAAAAAAAGATTGCATTTCACCAAAATAAATTTTTATATGGGTTTTATTTTTTTTTTTTTAAAATTGAATTTTTTTTTTTTATAATAATTTGATTTTTTTTTTTTGTATCCAAAAATAATTATTTTTTTTAATTTTTTTTTTTTTTAATTTTTTTTATTATTATTTAATAAATTAATTTTTCACCCTTATTTTTTTTTTTTAATTTTTTTAAAAAACAACCATATTAAATAAAAAATTTTTTAAAGTAATAATCAAAATAAAATAATAATTTATTCAATACCATGGAGAAAAGAAAATTAAGAAAAAATGAATTAAACAAAAAAAATAAAAAACTTAAAACAAATAAAAATAATAATAATGATATTAATCAAAATAAAGATGTTGATTTTTTGTTTTTTTCAGTTTTTCGTAATGTATTTTTAAAAAACCAAATATTTAAGCATATACAAATTTATAATAAAAATGTATCAGTTTCAGTATCAAACATTACAGAATTAATTAACTATCAATATAGAGAATATATAACAGAGTTAAAGTATCTATCAAATGACCCATTAGAGCCACATGGAAAAGCTATTCCCCAAGGGGTAGAAAAGATCGTATTTGGGTCACAATTTAATAGAAAAATTAGAATTGGTGACTTAGTACCAAGTATTAAAAGCATAGTTTTTGATGGAGAAATAATTACACACTCAATTGAAAAAGGAGCATTACCAGAATCACTTTTAAAAATAAAGGTTAATTTAGAAAAAATTGAAAAAGATACATTCCCTAAAACCTTAACAACTCTGAAATTGATTTGCAACGAATCAGTAGACCCAAGATTATTGCCACGATCTCTTAAAAGCTTCTCTTTGTTCCACAAGAATAAAATTACGGTACCCAAAAGATCAATGCCACCATTCATTGAAACATTATATTTGTATTCAATAAATAAAAAATTTCGTTTACCAGATTCAGTAACAAGGCTTTCAATTTTCAATTTTAATCACCCCTTAAAAAAAGGAAGTTTGCCAGCAAACCTCAGGTATTTGTTTTTGGGCAGCTACAACAAACCATTGGTAAATGGTTCACTTCCACCATTACTCGAATCTATCGAGTTTTCAACAATGTTTAATCAACCCATTCCTCCGCTAACATTTCCACCCTCGGTAACTTCAATTTCCCTTGGTGATTCCTTTAATAAATTAATAGAACCAGGAACACTCCCATCATCTTTACTTTTTATAGATTTTGGTTTAAGATTCAATAAACCTATATCTCCAGGTATTTTTAATCAGGGTATTGAGACTATAATGTTAGGTGAAAATTTTAACAAGCCAATAGAAAATGGTACATTTCCATCATCAACAAAGGCCATTAGTTTTGGTGCAAGTTTTAACCAAAGTATTTCAGAAGGGTTATTTAATGAAGGTTTGGAAATATTAGAATTTGGCAGTAGATTTGTTCAAGAGATTTCAGCTAATGTTTTACCATCTACTTTAAAAAAACTTGTTTTTAAAAATGATGAAATGAATCAAATAATCCAGGAATTGGATTTACCAACAACTTTAGAAATTACATTCGAAATAGACGAATATGATTTTCCAGAGATTTCAGATGATGATTTTGAAGTACATGAAGAAGAATACAATGATGATGACTATGAAGATATGAGTAATTTTAGTGAAGGTGATGATGAAAGTGATGAAGATGACGAAGAAGGTGATGAAGAAAGTGGTGAAGAAGGTGATGTAGAAGGTGATGTAGAAGGTAATGTAGAAGGTGATGTAGAAGGTGATATAGAAGGTGATGTAGAAGGTGATGTAGAAGGTGATGTAGAAGGTGAAGAAGATGTTAATAATTAACTTTAAACAAATTAGACTGTAAAGAAAAAAATATTTGTAAAAACAAAACAAAACAAAAATAAATAAATAAAAAAATAAATTTATAAATAAAAAAATAAAGTTTTATTCGTTATATATTATTTTTCAACCGATTATCATTTATGATGGTAATAGGATAGAGTAGATTTTGGTGGTGTTGTGATGATTATTTTCATCTTGTTTGGTTCAACCATACTATTGAGGATTATCTAATTGATGGGTCGATCTCTTTGTTGGAAATTGGTTTTAAAACTTTAAAAGGTCTATCTGATAAACTATCTATTTCTTTTATACTTTGGTAATGTATTAACTGTTGTCATTATCTTTATTATGATTATTACTATTATTATTATCATTATTATGATTATTTCTATTACTATGAGTATTACTATTATTATTATCATCATCATTATGAGTATTTCTATTATTATGACTATTACTATTATTATGTTTATGTTTATTACTATTATTATTATCATTATTGTTATTATTTCTATTATTATGACTATTACTATTATTATTATTTCTATTATTATGATTATGATTATTACTACGTTGATCACAATGATATGAAAATCTATTTTTATTAGAAACATCATCCAAATCATCCCTATAGTATTTTTCTAAAAACCTATTATGATTATTATTTCTATTAAAACTTGAATGACTACTATAATCAATTCTTTGATAAGAATTATAATATGGTAAACGATTATAAAGGGCCCTATTATTCATATTTCAATTACTATTGAACTAAAAAAAAATTTGTTGAAATAAAAAAAAAAATAAAAGAAAAAAAAAATATTGGAAACTAAATTTTAAATTAATTACTATTTTAAAAATCCCACTTTTTTTTATTTGAAAAAACTTACCTCTATTGTGAATATAATTGCTTTTTTTATTTTAGATGACGTTACCAAACTTTATATAGCTATTTAATACAAACCATTAAAATAAAATTTTAACCTACAAAAACTATTTAATTATTATAAAAAAGAGAATTGTGAAATTATTATTTTATTGTTTTTAAGAAAAAATAAATAAATAAAAAAATAAATAAATAATTTTAAATTTATTAAAAAAAAAAAAATTAAAAAAAAAAAAAAATTTATTTTTTAATTTTAATTTTATAAAAAAAAAAATTTCTTTGTCACACATTTACCCCAATTATTTTCAAAACAATGACTAGTAATATTACAGATAATTTACCATCAGATTTTACAGTTGGTTATTATTTATCGAAATCAAAAGTAGAAAGATTAAAATGGAATTCGTTTGTAGATATGTGCAAGTAAGTGAAATATTAAATAAAAAATACAATTATTCATAAACTATGCGTTTACCAACCCTTTTTTTATTTCATTTAATATAGAGAGAAATATAACATTAATTGTGTTCCACTCGATTTAGAAAAAGATGTTAGTTCATATGATAAACAACCATTTCATGTATTTATTAATAAATTAACTGATGAATTAGGTGATCTTGAAAATATTAAAAACAAAACCAAAATAGATAAAATTCAAGTAAGTGCCATCATTGATTATAAATAAAATCTAATAAAGAAATATATTAATAATTTTAATTTAAAAAAATAAAGGAATTAATGAAAAGATTTAAAACAATTGTTCAAGTTGATTCAATAGAATTTCAAAAATCAGTTTTAGGTAGAGATGTATTAAGCATATTATTGGACAAGCTAAATGATTCTAAAGAAGGAGGTGATTTTGTAAAGAATCCAAACTTTGTTCTAATCGATGAACAAAGTCAAATTAAAGATTATAGCGAATTATTGCAAAAGAGCGATATTACATTCCCATGTGTATGCAAACCAATAAAAGCATGTGGATCAGAAGAATCTCACTTTATGGGTATTGTTTTTAGAGAATCTGACCTTCATCAATTTAAACTCCCAATGTTGATCCAACAATTTATCAATCATGATGGCATCATATATAAAGTATTTGCCATTGGCGATTACATTCACGTTGTGCATAAAAAATCAATTAGAAATATGAACCAAAACGGTAATATAGTAAACTTACAAAATTCTTTTATTTCTTATATTTGCAATACTAATGTAATTATATTATAGAAACTGAATTGATAAAATTTGATAGTCAAAAACCTTTCCCATCAACTCTATTACCAACTGAAGATATCGAATCTAAAGTTCAAACACCAAATAAAGAAACATTAAAAATTGTAGCACAAAACATTACAAAAGCTTTAGGACTTACATTGTTTGGTTTTGATGTTATCATTGATTCCGAAACCAAAAAGCTAGCAGTTGTCGATATTAATTATTTTCCAAGTGAGTATTATTATTTTTCAAAAGCAATCTCTTTTTAATTAAAACACATAATTCTAATTCATTTATTTCTTTAATTTTAGCATATGGTGGTGTTCAAGATTTTTATAAATTATTACTCGAACATTCAATTAATTTATATAAACAAAAAATAAATATATAAATAAATAATAATTATTTATAGGATATTTATTGTAAAATATAATATTTATTTTATTTTATTTTATTTAATTTAATAAATAATTTAACTTTTTTTTTTTTTTTCTAAATTTCTTTTTTTCTTTTTTTTTTTTAATGATTATATAAATGAATTATATATTAATAAATAATTTCGATAATTAAAATAATAAAAAGAATTAATTATTATTATTTTGAATATTATTATTGATATTATTATTAGGACCTCTAACTTCTTCTTCTTCATCACCTTCTTCGTTGTTATGATTATTTTGATTATTATTACTATTGCTATTGCTTTCATTATTAATTGTTCCATCTTTTGAATAAATTACTGCAAAAATAAAACCTGGAATCCAAATGACTGAAATTAAAATTTCTGAAATGACAATTTTATTGACACCATCAATAATTTCATCACAATAATTGTTTTTGGTATAGTTGAAGTAATCTTTAACAAATTTGCATTCTGCAATATTTTCTAATCTTGGGACTGAGAGAATGGCTGGAATGGTAATTTGGTCAAATTTAGAGTCAAAGAGGGGTACTTGATCAATTGGAATGATAGCTCTTAATTCGTCTAATTTTAAAGTTTTGATATTTTCAACAGTGTATGATTTCTTGGTGTAGGCTACAGAGAATAAATTGATCATTTTAACTAATTTGTCAAGTTCAGTTTGAGAGTAGGTTACGACTTTATTAATGGCTGGTGATGGTTCGCAATCGATCCATTTTTTCATCCATGGTGGTGAGATACCGGTATCAAGATAATCTTCTAATGAATTACATAAATCTGAAGAAGCTGCTGATAATGGAATGTGGAGACCCATTGATAAAAGAGTAATTGAAATTGATAACAAACTTAAATAACAAAGTAACATGAATGTCCATGATTTTCCATTAGCAACACCAAAAATACCCCAGGCACAAGTAATGATTGCAACTACATAACCCATAATTGAAATTGATTGTCTGAGAAGATTAAGATTGGTTTCTTCGACTTTAGCTTGATGGGTGCTGATGGTCATATTATTGAGCTCGTCTAACAATGGTTTTAAATTCTTTACTACGGTTTTGGATACATCAGTTTTACCAGCTAAAGCATGAACTAAATTGGCACCTGTTTTTTTAGCATTTTTTGCATTTAATTCCATATTTGAGAAAAATCCATTCAAATCTTTTGATGCTGTAGAGTTTGAAGTTAAACCTAAAATAACACCAACTATAGTTGTAATAATAATTATAAATACAAAGAACTTTACGATCTTGAAATGCCATTTGGATGAAACTGTTTTTGATGGTTGGTAATCTGAAATAATTGATGAGGTATCAAAATCTGCACCTAATGTTTTAACATCTTTTTCTTCTTGTTTTTCTTTTGATGATTTCTTTTTTATACTAATACAATTTCTTAAAAATAACACAACCAAGCCCAATACAATTATAAAGATGCTTAATAAAACCCCTGGAAAACTTAAAACTACTAATGACTCAACATAATCCCTATTATCCAAATCAAATACTGGTTCTACCTTTTCTCTTTTTAAATTATATCTATTTAAATTACTTGGTGTTATGAATGATGTGACTTTATAATAAAAAAGAATAAAGATTAGTAAAAAGTTAAGAAAAAATTATTTAAATATTGAATACACTTACAATCAGCCGAAGCTAATGAAAAAAATAAAGATGAATATAAAACTGATTTAATATTAATCATTTTTTAACTAAAATGATTTATATTATAATTTAGATTTGTAAAAAATAAAAACAACTTTAATAATATAAAATTAATCTAAAATAAATTTAATCTTTTAGTTTTTAAAATTATAATATATATTTCTATTTTTTGTTATTATTATTTGGTAAATGATTATTTAGATAAATGATTTCAAAATAAGATTTAATTTAATGATAAATTAAATAACTATTGATTAAAAAATTATTTATTAAATGATTGATTGATTGATTGATTATTTTTATTAAATTTTAAAAAATGATTGGGAATTAATATTTGATTTTTTATTATATTAATTTAAAAAAAATAAACAATACACACACACAACAATAAAAACAATATAGTTCTTTAAAAAATAAATAAATAAGTGAATAAATAAATAAATAAATGAAATATTAATATACAATAAAATATAAAAACACTATTGTATAAATAAAAATATAGAATAAAAAATATATAAAGAAGCAATAAATTATTATAAAATTATTATTTGAAATGAATAATGAAAAAAATTTAAAAAATACCAAAAACAGAGACAAATATAATATCAAAAAAACCCCAACAAACCAATATATTTTAATTATTCGATTGTTTTTTTAATTGTTTATTATTTATTATTATTAAATTTTTTATTATTTTTTGAAAGAATGGTTTGAACAATTAAGAATTTAAATATTTTTTAAAATAAATGAATTTAAGAAAAAAAATAAAAATAAAATAAAATAAAATAAAATATTAATAATTACACATACATGTACTCATACACATACACATACACACACACATAAATTAATATAAATATATTTATTTATACAAATCCTATTATATAAAATAATAATAATAATAATAATCATAATCATATTTAAAAAATAAAAATAATTATTTAAACAATAACTATCACATATCCATAAAAAAACATTAATCTATTCTTTGACACTATTTTTCAAGACTATTATTATTTATGGATGAATAAATTAAAGAACCCACACTCCCCACATATTTTAAAATAACACTCCCCACACTCACACATATTTTATTTAAAACAAAATCTTGTTCTCAAAACACTCTAATATACATTAAAAATTATTTTAAAATAAAAAACAACACAAAAGTCATCCACAAATTATTTTTATTAAAAAAAAAAAAAAATATCATGTCCTGGACATTATCATTCCCAAACCCACTAAAAACAAAACACATACACTTACCACACCCACATTATTTCATTCCACATATTTATAAAAAATAATTACCCCACACTTTTATTAATTAATTTTTTATTTTTTTATTTTATTAATTTAAATTTATATTATTTTCTATTTTTAATATTATATTTTTTTGTTAATGGCTATTTATACTTATCTTTTGTCTAATAACTATTTATTAATAGCTATTGCATTAATTTTAAACCAAACATGGATTCACATTCGTTTTTATTTAATTATTTTATATTATTAATCATAAATTAATAAAGTTTATCAAAAATTAAAAGGTTTCACTTTAAATTTTTATATAAAAGGAAAATATTATTTTTTTAATCTTTGAGATCAATAGATTAAAAACCACCACAATATAATTATTTTTAAAAAAGGAAAGAAAATTATTTATTTTTATAATTATTTATTATTCATTACAATAAAAATGTATTTCATTTTTAGATTTAATTACTCTTACTATATTACATAAAACAATAAATTTTATAATAATATAATATATCTTTATATAAAAATAGAAACTTATATTTATATTTTATTAAAAAATGATAAATCATATTTTAATTATTATAAATTATTGTTTTTAAAAAATAAGTACAGTAAAGAGTAAATAATCATTAGATATACTCAAATTTGATTATTAATATATTTATTTTTCAAATAATAAAAAAATAAAAAAATGAAATAAAATAAAAAATATATTAAAATTGATAAAATATAGATTTATTTAACAACATCTTCTACGACCACGACCAATATCAATATCAATATTGATAAAATTGCCACCCAAACCACCGCCACATGGGTTACAGCATGGGTTAAACCCACCAAAATTGCCACGATTACCAAAACATGAGGATTTATTACCAGAGAATGAAGCACCACTTGGCAAAGCCAAGTTTGATTTAGATGGAGAGCTTCCGGCACTAACTGGGCTCATTGATGAAATATTTTCTAAAATACAAAAATAAATTTATCTTTAGATTTAAATTTAATTATTTAAAAAAAAAAAAAATTTATATTTACTAATAATTGACATTTTTATAGATTGTTTTTTATTTTTATTAATAATAGTTTGAAATAATTTGAATGAAAAAAAAAAAAAAAATTTGTTTCTATTTATATGAATTTAATTTAATGAATATATAATTTGTATATTAAAATATATAAAAAAAACCTTTACAATTTTATTATTTTGACCCATTTAAAAAATCAAACACACATTTTTCCATCTTTCATTTTTTATTAATTTTTTTATTTTAATATATAATGATATTATTTATTTATTTTAATTTATTTCAAAACCTGATCATTATTTAAATATGATATTTAAATTATAATTATTTTTTTAAAAATGGTTTTTACGTTTAAAAAAATTTTTATTTTTTTTTTTTAAAATTTAAAATTTAAATTTTTTTATTTTAGTTTAAAAAAAATTTTATTTAAATGTAAATTTTTTTTTTTAAATTCAACTGCCAATAACAATCCTTTCAACAAATAATAACTTTATAAATTAATTATAATTATAATAGAAAAATGGGAAAACGTTTATGTAATTTATGTAAAGAACATATTGATACTTTTAGCTATATCCAACATTGTTTAGTCTGCGCTATAAAATATGCAGATAAATATAATATAGATATCAAAAATTTAATTAACAAAACATTTCAAGAACTAGAAATTGAATATGTTGTTAAAAAGTCGGAAAGTTCACCAAACAAACAACCAAAATTAAATCCACCACCACCAACACCAAATAGAACAACTACAACTACAACTACTGCAATCACTCAACCAAACCGTGACCAACTAAATTGGAGAACAGTATTAAACAATCATGTTAATGGGAATTTTTGCATTGGTTCAAATTGCACCAAAACAGTTGTATCTTCAAATAAAAATAATTTTGCGTTAGTAATTAAAAATGGTAACTATTTTTGTTATTATTATTATTATTAAGCAACATACTAATTATATTTTGTTTATATTTTTAAAGATGAAAAAAGAGTCCCAATTTTCTTTTGTAAACCTTATAAACACTTTAGAGATATGGACCAAGTTTCAAGACTTCAACTTATTATTCGAGAAGCATTCATTAAATGTGATCTTCATAGTCTTAAAAACATTGAATTCTTTTCAAACAACAGATGTTTCCATGGAATTGAAAGTCCTGGTCAATGCTATTCTTATGTTGGTAAGCAGTTTTATTTATTTTCAAAATTTCATAAAGTTCGTTTTTATTATTGTACACCGGAATGTGCATTGTGCCATCTTGTAAAAATCTCCAAAAAAAAATGGAGAAGAATTACTCAAGAATGCTATTATGACGAAGTTATTGATCAACTTGTTTATTATGATGAAGAAGAGAACAATGAAGGTAATGAACAACATATAAATAAAAAAATAAAAAAAGAACCAGAAAATTGAGAAAAAATATATTGCAAAAAAGAAAAAAATTAAACTTTGATCGATAATTTTTCTAAAAAATAAAAATAAAAAACTTTCAATAATTTTCTTTTTTTTTTTTTTAATTTTTCTTTTTTTTTTAGCAAAAATTTTAAATTTTTTTAAATAATTAAGAATTTGATATTTTATTTATAAATAAAGAAAATAATTATAAATGTTTAATTTTTTTTAGTTTTTTTTTAAAATATCCCAAAACTATTATAAAAAAAAAAAAAATACCAATTTAAAAACCAAATAATGATGAATAATATTAAACAGGTTTAGATTTGAAATGATGCACAAAAGCAATTGCCATACTTTGAAACATCAATCAACAATTAAAAGATTTACGGTAAATAAGAAACGTCCCCCAACGAGATAGAAATTGGTCAAACAATTTCGAGAACAATCGTGGAGTATCATGCTTGAATGAGTATGATATGAAACAAACAAACTTCCTAGTTGTATCAGTACTGATACAATTACAAACAAACATCTCTTGGGGCGACGCGCAACTATCAATTCATATCAAACCTTTTATTTATTTTATTCTTCCTAGAGATTTAATGCAATAACAAAACTACATTTAATTGTGATTAAATAAAAAAAATAAAAAAAAGTTTTTTTAAAATACGATGAAACTCCATAATAATTTATTAAAATAATTTTAATATTTGAATTAATAAAAAAATATATAAAAAATGTGGTTTTCAAAATTTTAAACCAATGTCGATATAAAAACTATTATTGCTGTTGTTATTATATTATTGAACATTATTGATTAAGCTAGAAATGCATCTTTTTTTTTTTATAATCGAGTTTTTAAATAAATTACAATTATTATTTTACCGTTATTATTACCATTATTATTGTTATTGTTGATATAATATTTTTTTTTTTTTTTTTTTTTTTTTTTTTTATATTATTAAAATTGATGATGATTTTTATAATTTATTTTTTAAATATAAATTATTGTATCTGGCTAATGCCCATAATGGGAAAATATTCTTATAGTTTGAATAACTAATCATACAATTGAAATTGAATACACCAATAATTGATTCTTGTGGGAAATCACCATTAGCATATTGTCTTGAGATAAGGAATTTGATACCTCTTTCAATTGGTTCTCTATCTGGATATTTAGCAGACATTAAAGATAAGAGAGCCCAACCAGTATTAACAATTTGAGAGGTTTCTGGATGTTGAACGTAATTTTTAGTGACATTAGATTTGAAAGATTCACCCCAACCACCATCAGCTCTTTGTTTTGAAACTAAGAATTTGCAAGCTTTAATGATATTTGGTGAATTTAATGGTTCACCAGCGGCAACTAAACCCTCAATACCAAACCATGTGCCATAAGTAAAGCAAATACCCCAACTGCCGATCCATGAACCATCTTGTCTTTGAATTGATTTAATAAATTTAACACCTCTTTGAATGGAATGATTAATTTCTTTGATACGTGGATGACTTGGTGCATATTTACGGAAAGATGACATTGCTTGGATGCATGCAGCACTACATTCGACATATGAATAATCGATCATAATATTGTGGAAAACTTCTGATGGATTGAATTTCTCTAACCAATTTGGACCACGTTTATTTTCGTATGAAGCCCAACCACCGTCTTTATTTTGAAGAGTAAGGATAACATTGACACCATCTGCAACTCTTTCTAATGAAATTGGATCGATAAATGAAAGTGAACGAAGAGCTAAAGCTGATTTAATACCTTCTGCTGTACAATCAGAGATTGGCCAACCGTGATCAACTGTTGAAAATGGCCATGCACCTTTAGAGAAATGTCTATGATAAACATCCATATTTGGTGAATCATTTGGTACTTGAGAAATATCTAAATATTCGTTGGCTTTCTTCATACATTCTGGGAATTGATTGGCAATACCAGTTTCGATGAAAGCTTGAATAGTGAATGCAGTATCCCAAAGTTGACTACCATTATAACCTTGCATTTTCATACCGTCATTACTTAACCATAAATAATCCTTGAGACGATCGGCATGCTTATAAAAGTTTGGTGAACAACCTTCACGATCCCAAACACATAACATATTAATGACTTTATTAACTGGACCAATATCGATGTATTTAGTTTGTTCATCTTCGTATCTAATATGTTCAAAGGTGTAATCAATAGCTTTCTTTCTTAACCATCCTGAATGAACTTTTTCATAAGCACCTAATGTTGAATTGATAATATTTAATAAGGTGGTATGTGGATTGTACATATCTAATTTATTAATATTATTTCTTTGTTCTGACCAATTGATTTTATCATAATCAGTAATATATAATTCCTTTAAAATTTTTGAAAATAATAAAAATATTAATATAAATTATACTAAATTATATTTATATACATATATTTACCTTTCTTAATTCTTTAACTAAATCAGTTAACTTGCAAGTTGTTTTTCTAGCATAGATATAAGACATTGGTAAGTAAACCATACGACAATGACACCACCATCTACCTGGAGCAATTGGTAAGTTGTATGGTAATAACCAAAATTCGATTGGAATTGGATTTAAACCTTCCCAATCATATACATTTAAAGTTGCTAACCAAAATTTACCCCATGATGGGATACCAACAGTACCACCATTTGCATGTAAAAATTCTCTAGCCTTTTTAGCATTTGGTTGATCAGCTGGAACACCTAAAAGTCTTAATGTAACATATTGTAATGCTGTACCAAAAATATCTGAATGAGCCTCAATATGGCTAAAAAAAAAAATATATATTATTATGTAATTCTTTAATATTATGTGATGTCATATATTATTATAATACATACAGACCCCAACCACCATCAGTTGGATTTTGTCTGGTGATTAAATATCTAATAATTTCTTTTTCGGTTGATTCTGGAAGTTTGAAACCAGTGATATAACAAGTAATAACTAAACCTGGTAAGAGAAACATTGGACCACCATAATCACCTGCCCAATGACCATCTTCAGTTTGAACTTTTGAGAAATATTGGAAAGCTTTTAAGATAGCTTCTTGTGGAGTTTGTGCTTTGTTTAAATCACAACCTTGTGGTGTGGTAGTGCCCTGTGGTGATTAAAAATAAAAGAAAAAAAAAACTGTTAATATAAATCTTTTTTTTTTTGTTGGTAAAACAATGTAATCACACACTGTTTTTAATCTATTGTCTTGTTTAAACATACGGGTTCTTTTAATAATAATAAATGGATATCGACATCAGTGGCTTCCTTTTTTTCTTCAGAGTATTCCCAAACTTGTCTACCTCTGTCTACCTTTAGACTCCAATGTGTTTGTGTCATTTTTTTAATTATTATTTAATTATTATTATATATTTAATAAAAAGATAATATTATTAAATAACTATAATAAATGATATTAAATATTTAAAAATAAAAAAATCTATTGCAAAAGCGAAAAAAAAAATTTTTAAAAAAATTTAAAAAAAAAAAATAAAAAAAATAATATTATTAAAAATTTGAAAAATAATTATTTTTGAAGATATGATGATTGGTGTTGTTTTAAATGAAAATCATTTTGTGATGGTTCTATATAAAGAAATTTCTATAAATTATCTATATATTTCTGAAACTATTTATTTATAAAACTATTTATTTATAAAACTATTTTATTTTATTTTATTTTATTTTTTTCTATTTTATTTTTTTTTTCTATTTATTTTTATTTTTATTTTTATTTTTATTTTGTCGTTTTTATTGTCTTTTATCAAAATATTGGTATCCATATTCCATTCCCCTTTCTTTTATTTTTATTTTTTTTTTTGATTTATTTATTGCTTATTATAAAATTTTTTATTTTTTTTTTTGATAATTTTTTATTTTTTATTTTTTATTTCTTTAGCGCATATTTAAGTTGGGCATAAGATTATTTAAGTTATTTAAATTATATTTTTCAATAATTATAGAATTAATACGTTTTTTTTTAAAATATCTTTTATTTCAAGAAAAAAATAAAAAAAAAAAAATTAAAAAAATATTTTATTTTATTTTTTTTTGATTTTTTTTTTTTTTTTTTTTTGATTTTTTTTTTCTTATGTGTTGGTTTTATAATTATTTTTTGCTTTTTAATTGTTTATAATAATTATAATTTTTTTTTATTTATCTTGTACTATACATATCTATTATCGATAGAAAAAAAAAAATAAAAATAAACATTTAAAAAAAAAAAATTAATAATAGTAATAATTTTTTATTCATCTTTTTTTTTTTTTTTTCATATTAAAAAATGAATAAACTTATCATAGCAACCTTATTAATTTTTGGATTTTTTGGTAAGTTTTTCAGGAATATATATTAACTTATTAATAAGGAAATTAAAGTCATTAATATAGTTTTATTTTATAGGTTTATCAAAATCTAAACAGAACCTTACAGGTATTCACCAAGTAAAATTATTACCATCACATTTTACATTTTGTGACATTAAAAACATCCCAACTGAAGGTGAAGTTTTTGACATAAATTTTGACTACCCATGGATTAAATATTTATCATTCGATTTTGACAATTACTTTGATATATCAGTAGAACCATTTGTACCAATCACTGGTGTTACACAAAATATCACATTTGATTATATGGTTAAAGATATTATACATCAAGATTTAAATCAAATTGGTTTTAAATATTTTGGTAATAGTACTTGTGCATCTAGTTTAGAAACTTATATGTGCAGTTATGGTTTCCCAAAAAGTAAATATAAAACAATTATTATTATTTTAATTATTATTATTATTATTATTATTATTATTATTATTATTATTATTACCTATATTTGAATACTAATCGCTATTGTTTTTATATGTTAGCTGGTGTAAAGGGATGTAATAGTGTTTGTGAAGATATATGCCAAGAACAATTTTTCTTTGATTTTTCAGACCCAAAAAACATAATTGAATTTGCTCAAATTAACCCAGATTTTAGTTCTTGCAATATGACAGGTTCAAGTGAAGCCACTTGCTCAAGATATAATATGACAGAAGTTTATGGATCACCATTACCAAAATCAACTATTTTAACCTATTTAAAAAAAGTAGATTTCCCACTTTGTATGTTTAGTACTCAAGCTACAGAAGGTTATAAATATTTAAATGTAACTTATGATTTCTTTAGATTCCCATTCGATTTCCTTGAACATTACGCACCAAGCACACAACATTATAATGCATATGTACCAAAATCATCAAACGGAACATATCCATTAGATTCAACTATTAGAAAAATTTTATTTGAAGGTGATGATAATAATGGTTACGAATATCAAACTAATGCAACCAAGACATGTTTCTCATGGTTATTATCTTATATGTGTTCATATGGTTTTGTTAATCGTAGGTTTAAACTACTTATAAATTAGGGTCATTATTATTTATATTAATGTTTTTATTTATTTACAGCTGCACAAAAACCATGTTATGTTGTTTGCAATATTCTTTATACAGGTGTTTCAGACTGCGAAAATTCAACCTCATTTTCCTATACATTCAATAATATAGATGGAGGAGATGCTAACTATAAAGTTTTCCCAGATAATGATGAATGCACAGCAATCGGTGCTCCAGGCTCTGATGATTGCACAGCCGTTATTTTTTCAAATTTGGATTTAGGATGGCAAAATCGTAAGATTATTCCTCCAAGTAATTTCCAATTAAGACCAGGTGGTGCTACTAAAGGTTCAGTTTTAGGTTTTGGTGTTTTACTTGGTCTTCTTTTAGTTATTGCCTCGTTAGGATTTATTATGAAACATCAATCTAAAAAATAAACACCCAAAAAAAAAAAACTATTTTAAAAACAATAATATTAAACAACGAAAATAAAAAAAAATATTTGTATTACCTAAATTATTATTTTTTTTTTTAGCAATTGGAAATTCGAATAAAAAAAATTTACAGAAAAAAAAATTTAAATAAATATTTAAACTATTGTTTTATCACTTTTTTATTGGTATATCTTTTATAATTAAATTATATTCTATTATTGCATTAATGTCTAAGTCTTTTTGACGAAGAGGATTTTTTTTTTGTGTTATCTTTGGACGATGATGATTTTGAAGATTTTGATTTTTTTATATCTTTTTTGCTGCTATTTTTTGAAGATGATTTTTTTTTTGGTTTTTCATCCTCTGATTCCGATTCTTCTTCCAATTCAGAGTCTGATTCATATTTTTTTGGTCTTGGAATTGGTACTATTGGCTTCTTTGTTGGTGTTGATGGCTTACTTGATGATTTATTTGGTTTTTTTTGTGATTCTGGGGCGATATCGTCAAAGTCACTTTCAGCAGAAACCATTTCTTCATCATCAGAGTCATCAGAATCATCAGAGTCATCTTCAACAATGTGTTTGGCTTTGTTTCTAGTAGTTGGAGGATTTGATCCTTTCCTTGAATTGGGTGTACTGGTGGTGGTAGTGGTAGTGGTAGTGGTAGTTGTTTTCTTTTCTTTTCTTTCTTTTTCTTTTTCTTTTTCCTTTTCCTTTTCTTTTCTTTTAATTTCATCTTCATACTCTTTAATTAACTCTGGACAGTTGCAATCGCTTTCTGGGATGGCCTCATTAAATTGCTCACTATAGTTCTTCCACTTTATAACATAATGAATTATTCCGTTCATTTCAAGTTTATCAATAACTTTTTCGACTTCAAAATCACCTTTTTCATCTTCTGATTCGGAATCTTCTTCATCTTCAGAGTCATTATGTTTTCTTTTTTTATCTGATTTTTTGGCTAACGATGATTTTTTACTTGATTTCTTTTCCTTTTCTTTTGTCTTTTCTGATATTATTGATTTGTTTCTGGTTGTAACTGGTGGTGGGTTGGATGGTGTGGATGTATTACCAACACTTGTTTTTCTTGATGATGATTTTAATATTGGTCTTTTTGGCTCTTCAGGTCTTTCTGTATCATCTTTTTTGGCTATATCTGGTTTTTTAAATGGTTTTGATTTCATTTTATCTTGTTTTTCTTTTTCTAACTTTTCTTTTTCAAATTTTTCTTTTTCTTGTTTTTCTTTATCTAATCTTTGCTTTTCTTGCTTTTCTTTTTCCAATCTTTCTTTTTCTAATTTTTCTTTATCTAATTTTTCTTTCTCTAGTCTTTCTTTTTCAACCCTTTCTTTTTCCTCTTTCTCTAATTTTTCTCTTTCTAGTTTCTCTAAATTTGATAACCTAGAAGTTGTTTTATTTCCTGTTGTGCTATATGTTGCTTTGGTTGGAACTTGAGCACCCGATTTTTTATTTGTTGCTGAAATTGGAGGAACTGTAGGTGATGGTGTAGAGGATATTGATGGTGATGCTGATGAGGCAGGGCTTGAGGTATTATTGGTATATGGCTGTGTTGTAATATTTTCTGCTGATGATGATTCTGTTTGTTTTGTAGAAGTATTTGATTTAGTTGTGGTTGTAGTTGTTGTGGTAGTTGCACTTTGAGGTTTTGATGTAGTAGTTGTTGTTGTTGTTGTTGTTGTTGTTTTTCTATTTACTAATCTTTGTCTTCTTAATGTTAGATCGTATCTCTTTCTTTTAGTCTCGTCTTTTAAAATTTGCTGTATATAAAATAAATAAATAAATAAATAAATAAATAAATAAATAAATAAATAAATAAATAAATAAATAAATAAAAAAAATTAGTTAGTAAATATATAAATTTAAATGTTTAAAAATTAAAACAAAATAAATTAATAAAAACAACACAATAATACAATACAGTTACAAAAACAAAATATAAAAGACTATCAAAAAAAGATGTATATTGTTAATGAACACAAATGAATGATTTGAACTTGAAAAATTTTAAAAAAAAAACAATAAAAAAAAATTTTAAAAAAATTGAAAAATTAAAATAAAATTAAAATAAAATAAAAATAATAAAAATATGTATAATCTTTTTATTGATTTATATATATGACTAAGCACGCTTACATATGATTCGTTGATATGTGAGAATAGTTTTGTGGCATCTGGATCACGGTTTTTATCTGGATGCAAAATTTTAGAAAATGCTAAAAATGATTTCTTTATTTCTATTGGTGTTGCATTTTCACTAACTTTTAAAATTGTATAATGATTTTCATGTTTTAATCTCTCTTTTAAATCTTCAATAGTTTTGTTTTCATCCATGCCTTCCATTTACACCAAACTATGCTTTTTTTTAAATATGAAATGCTATTTGTTAGAAAAAAAGATGAAAACGTATTTTATTTGAAATGATATATTTATTTATGATGAACCCTATTATTTATATGATGTCCCTATTGTATTTATTATATAATATACAATTAGTTGTAATATAAATTGAAAAAAAAAGGTTTCGTTTATCAATGAAAAATTTAAAACAAAAATAAAATAAAATATAAAAAAAAAAAAATAAAAAAAGAATTTAAAAAAAAAAATAAAATAAAATAAAAATAAATTTGAATTTTTTAAAATAAATTTTTATATGTATACAATTTAATTTTTTATTCAATATATGCTTTTTATGGTTAATCCTTTTTTTTTTTTTAAAGTTATATTATATAATATATATATTTATAAATTTAAATTATATTTTTTAATAATTTATATATATATATTATTATTTATTATTATTATTATCATTATTATTATTTATAATTTTAAGCTTGATTTGTTAATTAACGATTTATTTTTAAAATTTATGAAAGATTTGTTAAATTTTGAATTTGATTTTCTTTTTCTCTTCTGGCAGCTTCAACAGCTTTGTAAAATTCTGGTCCAGAACATGAACGTTTTAAGAAAGGATGGTTCAATAAAGTTGCGGCAGTCGAACGTTTTTCGGTATCTTTTTCTAAACAAAGAGCGAGGAAATCTAAAAATTCTTTTGAATATTTATGAGCATCTTTAATTGGTGGTAAACCTTGTGTTGTTAATAAAAAGAGGGCACGAAGTGGTGGGAATTCGAGGTATGGTGGTTCACCTTCGGCCATTTCTCTTGTCATAATACCTAATGACCAAACATCAACCTTGAAATCATAGTTGTTACCTCTAATTAATTCTGGTGCCATCCAATATGGTGTACCGACAACAGAGTTTCTTTCTTGACGAATTTGAGTTAATTGTGCAGCATAACCAAAATCGGCCAATTTAATTTCACCGTTGGCACCAATTAAAATATTATCGGATTTAATATCACGATGAATACGATTATGTTGATGGATATATTGGAGACCCTTTAATACTTCATTACAAACAAAGGAGATTTGTGGTTCTGATAATTGAATATCACGATATTGGTCTAATACTTCAGTTAAACAGCCACCACTCATATATTCCATAGCTACCCAAAGTTCATCGGCGACAATATAACTGTCAATGTATTGTACAATGTTATCATGGTTGCTATTTTTCATCATACCGATTTCGTTGATAACAGTCTTGAGATTTTGAGCCTTTAATTTCATCTTTTTGATTGCGATGGTTTGATTTGTACGAGAGTTGATGGCTTCAAATACCTCACCAGCACCACCCTCACCAATCTTATTGATATTGTAATAGATTTTCTTTGGATCTTCTAAAGAGATTAAATCATTTAATGTTACAGGTGGTTCATCAGTTAATGGAATAGATGGTTGAACCATTGGTGGTGCGCTGGCCATACCTTGATATTGAGCATGGAATTTAACAACATCTAATACTTCTTCTGGATGTTGCATAACTTCTGGTTCTTGGAAATTGGATTTAATTAAAACTTCCCATTCTTTTGGTAAACCTTCAAAACCAGTATCTGCATTAAAGTTAACGTGGACTTCGTGTTGAACGTTGAATGGTGTGCCAACACGTGGTGAAAGTTTCTTCTTTTTTTTATCTTCTTTATTAGCACTGCTACTATTGCTACTGCCGCTATCTGATGAAGATGATGATTTATCACCCTTGCTAAATAATTTATTAAAGAATGATTTCTTTTCTTTTTGTTCTTTTTCTTCAGATTTATCTTGTTTGTTACTACCTGATTCTTTTGTTTTTTTCTTGCTATGTTCAGTTGATTCTGAAACTGAGCCTTTTCTTGGTACACCACCACTATTGACCAACTCATCTTTACGTGGTGAAACTACAAGTGTTGGTGAAGACATTGAAGCTGATGATGAGATTGGTGATGATGGTACAGTGGATACTGCAGAATTACCTGCTTGTGATGGTGAAATAGATGATGGTGTTGTTACAGAGTTCTTTAAATTGTTATTATTTGAAGTTGAGAGGTTATTGTGTTGTGGGGCAGGTGGAGCTGATGGTAATGATAGACCGTGTAATGAGCCACCACTGTGTGATCTTGACATTTTAGTGCCATCGGCAGATGAGGTCAATGGTGTATTATCTGAACTATGATGATGAGAATCGCCTGCTGCCATTGTATGACTACGTGATCTTGAATCAATTTGTTGTGGTGGTAATAAGTTATTATTACTATTGACAATTGAATGTGATAAAACATTTGAATTGATATTATTAATATTATTATTTGATCCCATTAAACTAAGAAGGTTTTGCTCTTTGGTAGCAGTATTTGCATTTGATGAAGATGTTGAAATTGATGATACAGTTGTTGATGAACGTTGTTTGGAGCTTCCACTTTTTTGTTGATGTTGTTGACGCTCACGCTCTTCTTCTTCCTCTTCTTCAATTTGCTTAATTCTTTCCAACTCTTTGAGACGTCTTAAGTAATTACGTTGGTCCTCTTCCTCTTCCTCCTCTTCTCTTTTGATTCTTTCTTCTTCCTCTTTTCTACGTTGAGATAATTCTCTTTCGATTTTATCTTCATTTTCTTCTTCTTCTTCTCTTAAACGTTCAATCTCTTTTTGTCTTCTTAATTGTTCTAATCTTTCCATTTCTTCTTCATCTTCGCTGTCAACTGATGAGGTATTCATTTGATTACCTGAAAGATGTTTATTATTTATTGAAGATGATGAAACTGATAGTGAGGTGATTGAAAAATTAGAAACTGGTTGGTTAATACTCAATAAATTAATTGAACCATTACTTTGATTGATAGCTGGTACAGGGAATGGTGGTGAAGCAATTTCGTGTTTTTCTTCAAAATCTCTTTTAACTTGTTGTTTAATGTGTTCTCTTTCTTGACTGGAAACAATTGATTTTGACTCGTACTCTTTTTCAATTTTAATTCTTTCTTCACGTTCAATACTTTCTATTTCTTCTTTTCTAAATAATGTTAACTCTTCGTTGTAAATCTTTTTTCTTAGTCTTTCGATTTCCATACCTTTCAATTCATCAATTGACATTGAGGGGGTTCTTCTTTCCTCGGCTCTAATTTTATCGACTTCTATATCCCTCATTTTATTTAATTCATCTCTGATTTGCGATTCATCGAACTGGTTTGTCAAAACTTTATGGATAAATCTTTCACGTCTGTCTGCCCATGATGAATTTTTATAATCAAACACTATCTCGTCATCAAAATTTGAATCCATTGTAAATTCCTGTTTATTACGAAATAATTGTTCCCGTTCTCTTTTTAAATCTGATGCTGTTATAGTTGCTGGTGTATTTTCTAAATCAAATTTAATATAGCTTGATGCTAAATCACTATTACTGTCTGATATGTTTTTATTATAATTGTTACGATTTTGATTTGATCTTGGAGCTAATGGTGATCCTGGTATAATGGGTGTAACTGCTGAAAATGATGTTGGTCTTCTATTTTGACTATTATTATTACTATTTGATTCTTTAAAATAGGACAATGATTTATTTTTAATTTCTTTAGTAAAAAAATTATATATTAGTAATTATTAATATTATGATTTATTTTGTATATATTTAAAAAAAAATTTTGTTTAAATTTTTTTGTTATACATAAAAAATAAAATTTAAAAACAAATAAACAAAAAAAAAAATGAAAAATAACGACAATATAAAAATTTTATTTAATTTTTATTTAAATTTAAATTTTTTTATTTTCATTTTATTTTTTATATATTTAATATTTAAAGGTGTATTTAAATGTTTTTTGTTTCTATGTGATAAAAACACAACAAAAATAAACTTTTTCCAATGAAATCTAATGCAAAGAGTTATTTTTAATTTTATTATTAAAATCTTTTAAGTGTGCGATTTTATATATAATAATGTATGGTATTATTAAATTATTTATTTTGTGTTGGGAAATGATTTGATCTTTTTGTTTTAATGTGATTGTTTCCATATAATCGATAAATTATATATAAATATCCATGATTATGTGGGAATATAAGGATAATAGAAAGGTAGTTGTATGTGTGGGTGTAAAATTTTTTAATAAAATAAAATTAAATAAAAAAATAAAAAAGTTATTATTTAATACTACATACTACAATTAATTTAACTAATGATTATTACTAATGCTACTACTAATACAGTATGCTATTATTGTTTTTTTAGTGATACACAATATACAATATATTTAAAAAATTTTTATTAAATTTAATAAAATATTATATAAAATAAATAATATATAAAACAAAAATTATATATATATATATAAAATTATATATATATTTTATAAAAACAAAAACAAATTATAAAAATTATATTATTCTAATGAGAAAATTATTGTTATTCGATCAGTATATGAAGGAAGGAAAAAAAAAAAAAAATTGTGGTGTGGTTATTTTTCAAAAAAAAAAAAAATTAAAAAAATTTTTTAAAAATTTATTATAATAGCTTTGATATAAAAATAAAAAAAAAAAAAAAAAATAATTTTAAAAAAAAAAATAAAATTTTATTATTTTAAAAAAAAATTAAAAATAAAAAAAACAATTGGTCTTATAAAACTTATATGAATGATGTGTTTGGGTTTGTGTGTTGTATATGTGGGTGGGATGATTAAAATAATAAAAAAAATCAATTTCTAAAAATTTTATGTGTTTATGTTTGATGTTGATAAGATGTCTAATAAAAAATTTTTTTTTGATTGTTACATATCTAACATTTTGTAAATTAAAATAATTCTTTTTTTAAATTAAAATTTTTTGTTTTAAGATTTTTTTAACAACCCTATAATATTATACTTTTTTTTTATAACTAGCACCCCCACATATAATGTGTGGTAATTTAGTAATTTGATTATTGTTATTATTTTTTGATGAGGAGTGTGGGTGATGTGGTTTTATTAGTGATGTGTTGTCTTTTAAAAAAATTAAAGGCACAAACAAAAAAGATAAAGATACGATGTTTAATGATTTTCAATATAATGATGTTGAAAATAAGTGAGATGATAATAAAATGATGATGGTAGTAGTAATAGTATTATTAAACAATAATGTATTCGAATGGTAATAAAAATATTTTTATTTTAAAAACACCACACAAAATATAAACTATTATTATATTTCTGTATTAATAAATAATTATTATAACCAATTGAATTTAAAAATAATACAAATGATAAATTTAGAAAATAATAAAACTTTGATAAACAGCGCACTGCAAAAAGGAAACAAACAAATTTTATTCGTCAATCTATTAAATTATACGAATATTTAAAAATATAATTATAATAATTTTTTCTTTTAAAATAAATACATCTTGTCTTTTCCGCCTATTTAATATAGATTGTATACTATTTTTGTTGTTTCCTATTTTTTAATTATTAATGTTTACTTTTGATTATTTTAATTATTTACCTTTATCATTAATTATACCTGTACTTGAACTAATGGTTGGACTTTTATTTCTATTACTATAACTTTGTTTTTCTTGGTTTCTAGCTAAAAAGATTTCAAATTTCTGTCTCAATGATGAGACGCTATTATTGGTTCCATTATTACCACTGTTATTATTTGATGCTAAAATATTATATTTAAATTTGGGTAGGTAGTTAACATCTTATTATTTGAGTTTATTCCTCTTGATATTATTATATAATAAATAATATTTACATATTTCCATTTCTATTTAGTTTTTTATATTTTATATTTCTCATGAGAAATATATTTTAATTTTTTATACTATACAACTACAATTCTACAATTCTTTAAACAAACAATTCCTTTTTGTTTTTAGCTATTATATTGTTATTATTATATACATAAAAAAAAAAAAAAAGAAACCTATGGTTTAATAAAATTAAATTTTATAAATATAAATAAAATAATTAAATAAATAAAAAATAATAATATTAGTAAAGATGATTAATTAATTAAAATTTATCTATTTATTATTATGTGGTTTTTATAATTAGTGTGCTGATGATTATTATGATTATGATTGTTTTTTAATTTGGGCTTTGTTAAACAAATTAATTAATTTATTGCTTTTTTTTTTTTTTTTTTTGGGGGGGGTATTGGTAAATCTAGATACTGAATATTTTTATAAGTAAAATATATAATTATTTATATAAATAGTATATAAGTAATATATAATGTGATAAGTTTTATTGATTTCCTTTTTTTGATTAAGTGAAATTAAAAAATATTATTTATTATTAGTTTATTTATTTATTTATTATTTATTTATTTATATGTAAAGTTTGTATATAATGATTTTTTTATTTTTAAAATTTTATTATTTTTTAAATAATTATATTTATTTATTTTGGGTGTGTGTGGTATTATTATGTGCAAGAGTTTTATTGTAAATAATTGATAAAAGTGTGTATGTGTGAGGTAGTTTTGGTGGGTGTAATGTTATGTGCTATGTGTTGTGAAATAAGGAGAACAATATTAATTGGTATTAGTTATTTCTAGTGGGATATTGCTATTCTAATGCCCTTTCTATTTTTAGAAAAAAAACATTATATATTTAATGATATATTGATTTTCATTTTAAGTAGAGTATTGATGATGAGTTATTTTTTTTATTTTATTACGATGAATGTTATAACAATCGTGAATGATAATGGTTTTTACTGTTTTTTTACTTTTTTTTTTTTTTTCCCAAAAACTATTAAATTGTTTTAATTATTCTAGAATCGTAGATTGGTAAATAAAATTACAAATATAAATACTATAACACAAAAACAAAGAAAAGAAAGAAAATAAAAAATAGAAGAAAAAAAAAAACTGATAAAAATATTTAAAAAATAAAAATTAAAAAAAAAAAAAAATTTTTTAATTTTTTTTTTTTCATAAAATTATTTTTATCATCTCTGCATATCTTGTATAAATACTATGATAAAGCATATGTTTAGATTTTTATAATAAACAAACCTTAGTTTGGCGAAATTTCAAATAATTTTTTTTTTAATATAGATAAAACATACCAAAATAATAAATTCAAATAGGGTGTGTGTATTTATTTATTTATTTTTATTTTTATTTTTTTAATATTTTTATTTTTAATATTTTTTTTCCATTTTTGTGTAATTTATTTATTTATTTATTTATTTATTTATTTGTTTATTTATCTCTTTTCTCTGTGGAAATAATGTAAAACGAAATAAACCATAAAGAAGAAAAGAATGGCAAATGAGGAAACAATAATTAAGTTAATACCTTTTCTTTGATTTAAACCAAATTGGTCTAAAACAATTCTACCAGATTCCTCCTTACCATTTATGATAATAGTTTCACCAATAAATTCATTTGCCATTAAAGCTTCAAAAGAGTAGTATACAAAATTGCACCAGTGTAACCAACGGAAAGAAATTGGTAATTTATCGATATGAACAAAGAAACCAGCAAATAATTGATAGATTGTAGCAACACCGGCACCAACTGCAAACGAGGTATCTACTTGAACGGTTATACAAGAGATGAATAACATAAAGAAGTCACCAGCAAAATGGGCCAATGTTAAAATGCACATTGCAAAGAAATAGTTATCAACTCCATTGTTTAAGTCACTGAACCAATATGAAATTGTACCCAAAATGAATGCAGTACCGATACATGCCAAAATTTCGAAAAACATCATTGCGCAATAATATGGAAAAGTGTGGTAGAGACGTGATGCCCTCTCAGCGTTGAATAAAGTACGTTTAGAAATGAAAAGACTAAGGGAGGCGAATGGTTGAAGAATCATATTGATAACCAAATAAAAGAGAACTGCAGCACGACTTTGAACACCTTTTTCGTCCAATCCCAAGTTTGCAAAGCATGCTCCAAATAATAAACCTACAAATATGGCAACTGCAAAACGAATTAAACAATTACTAGGATTACGCATAAAATCCAAACCTGTTCTTTTCCACAAAACGATAAATTGGGTCCATAGTCCATTGTTATAGGCAGAGATCTTCTTTTTCTTTGTTGATGTGTGATAGAGTAGTGTCGAATCAGTCAATTGAACGGAGGCTTCGGAACTTGCTTGTTGCAAATAGGTCTCGCTAAGTTTATCACCGATTTCATCTGCTCTGCCTTCCTCTTTGATTTGGGTGACACTATCTAAAATATAATCTGCTGGATTGGTTAGGTCTGGGAATGGGTAGCCTAATGATGAAAAATGCTCCACTGGTTTATTACCGTAGTACACTAAACGACCCTCGGTAAGAACCATACATTTAGTAAACATCTTAAAGATCTCACTACGTGGTTGATGAATTGTACAAATTACAGTGACATTCTTAGTTTGACTTAACTCTTGTAATGTGTCCATTACAGTTTTGGCAGATGATGAATCTAACCCACTAGTTGGTTCATCTAACAAGATAATAGAAGGACTTGTAATCAAACCGCAACCAATAGTAACTCTACGCTTCTCACCACCAGACAAACCTCTTAAAATAATACCACCTGGCAAAATACCACCAATCTTTGAATCAGCTCTATGTTTTAAACCGATTTGTTCTAGAATTTGATCAATTCTTTCAACTTTTTCTTTATTGGTCCAACTTGGTGGTAACTTTAAATCTGCATAAAATCTAAGAGTTTCACGAACGGTGATGGTTGGTAATAAGATATCCTCTTGTACTACATAACTGCAAAGTCTCTTATAATCATCATCAATCTCTTGGCCATTAATTAAAACCGAACCTGTAATTTCTCCACTTTCCTTTCTATTTGCCAAAATATCTAATAATGTAGTTTTACCACTACCTTTAAAATTTTATAAATAAATATTAATATTAAAAAAAAAATAAAAATAAAAAAAAAAGAAAAAATTAATTTATTAAATATTTACCTGATGGGCCAAATACTGCTACTAATTCCCCTGGTGTTACTGTACCACTAATTTATAAATTAAAAATAAATATTAATAAACCTTTTTTTTTTTTTTTTTTTATATGTAAATTAAATTTACTTACCTTACACCTTTGAGAATTTGCATCTTCTTCTTTTTTACCATAACTGAATAAGAAAGATCTTTGAATGAAATTGTTAAAGATCTTCTTAAACTCATTTGTGATTTTGATTTTACCAATTTACCTCCACCTAATGTGGTGGATGATGACTGGTCATTCATTTCAATAGATAATGAATCGGCCATTTTAAAAATTTTATGTTACAATATTTTGAATATACAATATAAAGAAATATATTTTGAAAAACTAATTTATTATTTTTATTATTTTATATGAAATAAATAAAAATTTTATATATAAATAAATTAATTTTAAAAAAAAAAATAGTATTACAAAGAAAAACTATAATAATACAAATATTTATAAATAAAATAATAAAAGAAAAAAAAAAAAAAAAAAAAAAAAAAAAAAAAGGAAAAAAATTTATTTTAAAAATAAATTTTACCACAGTGTATTTTTTTTTAAAATTTGAAGATATTAATCATGCAATTTTGATTATTTTTTTTTAAAGTTTTTTTTTCATTGTGTGGTCCATACAAATTTAATATCAACAAGTTTAAATAAACCGTTATAAAATGATTATCATAATTTTAATCAGATTTGCTTTTTGATTATTCACAAATTTTTTTTATTTTTAAATTTTTTTATTTTTAAATTTTTTTTAAAAATAACCAAAATATCTATTTTTTTTTTTTTTTTGATAATATTTTGATTATTATTATTATTATTATAATTTGCTCGGTGCCAAAAATATTGGTTTTTTTTTTTTTGTTATTTTTATCGCTTATTTATTTTCCTGCCCACCACACCACACAATTTAAAAAAAAAAAACACTCTGTTTCACACACTTCCCCACACTTTTCCTTTTTTTTTTTTTTTTTTTTCAAAAGCAAATCAACAATGTTTGATTAATATTTTATTTTATTTAATTTAATTTTATTTTATTTTATTTTATTTTATTTTATTTTATTTTATTTTATTTTATTTTTTAATTTCAAAAGTTTGCTTAACAATCATTTGAAGTTTGATTATTAACTAAATTATTCCTTTTCTTTTTTTAATTTTGATATTATTTAAATCTTTTACTTTTTCATTTTGTATTCTTGGTTTTTTAATTGATTTTGGGTTAAAACAATAAAAAATGGAAATAACAGGAACTAATTCGGTAATTATTAAACCAAGGAAGCTGAATACCATCGAATCTATATTTGAAACCAAGTAAAATTATAGGTATGTTTATGAACACACTTTCCCAAGGAGTCTGAATATTCCATACCAACGATGAGAAATAATATTGATCAGAACAAACACTAACAATTTCCGAATTTAAAAATTGTTCTTGTGCATGGAATATTTTTTTTGGTACATAATAATAAATTGCTTTTTCCCCCATAACATTCTCCTGCATCAAACGATTTGGACACAGTCTGAAATGAATATTAACCCGAGCTATAAGCGTATTGCGTTGATCTTCCATAACTGCTGGTGGATAATAACATAGCTAATAAAAGGTGCCCCATTCTGCAAATTCTATTGATTGACATTAATTAATTAAATATCTCTAAGTAAAGATTTGACCTACTTTTTTTATATGGAAAATAAAAAAAAATAAATAAAAAAATAAGAAAAAATAAAAAGACAAATATAAAAAATAACTTATTTTTAAAAATACTGTCATTTGAATCGTAATCTTCAATATATGAGGTGAAAGGATAGTGAACGAATATTTTTTATTTTATTTATATATTTAAGAAGATATTATCTGTAGATAATTCTTGACTTGGTAGTCAGCTTTTAAATTTTTTTATATTTTCTGTGGAAATAGAAACTTTGCTGTTGTTTAACCCATTAGTAGACTTGTTTATGTAGTGTTTTTGTCCACACATTAGGCAAACTTTATTTTTATATCTAAAGATTAAATTTCCATTTAATACTTAGTTAAGTACTTTAGTACCACCGTTCTTGGTAAAGTTAACTTCAGTGCTTGTTGTTATCTGTGAAGAACTTTATTTTATAATGCATAACCGTTGTGTTAACCCGGACACATACAATAATCTGTTACACACTTACAACGAATCTGAACGTTTAAATTTCCAAATCGAAGGTGACGATTTAATTCAAATTCGTTGTAGGTGTGTAACAAGTTATTGTATGTGTCCGGGTTGACACAATGGCTACGCATTATGGAGAATAAGCTCTTTGGGATGTTCGACTCTTCACAAATATTATTAAATAGTGATTTGAAATGGGTGATTGATGTAGCATTCTTTAACGCTTCAACAATGTTACTGCGGCCATGTCATTCATTGATTGTGTTTGTCCAACAATTGCTTTTGGAAAAACCAAAACAAACAAACAAACAATAAATAATACCTTTAAATAAGACCAGTGTGCAAAAACTTATTTCGTCAATGATCTTTATTTATGAATTTTACGACTTTTTATATTGGCGAGTTATTTTGAAAAAAATTTAAAAAATTAAAAAATTAAAAAATTAATTATTTTAATTTTTTTTCCAAAGCCCAAGAGAAATTTTTATGTAGCAAGTTGTGCGATGATGCTATCGTATTACTTTTCATGGGAAAGTTTTAAAACCAAAAAACCCATTTATGTATATATTTTATTTAATTATATAATTAATTTGTGTTTTATGATAATAATAAATTTAAAAAAAAAAAAAAAAAAAAAAAAATTTCTATTTTTTATTATTTCACCCACATCATTTTTATTAATTGTATTTTTATACAACAATGTTTTTATAAAAAACAAATTATAATAAACCAAAACCAATAGAGCTATTTGTTCATTTAAAACCATTGTTAGAAATAATAAATAAATAAATTAGAAAATATGAAGAAGTATAACTGTTCAATAAATCCCAATGCTAAACAAAAGAAACAATCAATAGTTTTGAAAATGAAATTAATTAAACTATAAAACTAACAACATATAACGGTATCAGAAAAATTATAAACAAACTTTCTATTCAATGGTGATCAAGTCTATATTCACTTTATTGGCAAAACCATTAATGCAAAAAGGTTGTTTAAAAAAATTGCATTTTCAAAAAAAAAATTTTTCAAATTTTTATATGAAAATCCTTACAAAAAACTTATCCCAAACATTTAATAAACGTATTCTACAACCATTTTACTTATAAATAAATTATTGAAAACATACCACAAACAAGCACTTAAAAATAATAAAATTAATTTAAATAAAAAAATAAAAAATATATTTTTTTTTTTTTATTTTTTTTTTAATAATTTAATAATAAAAAAGAAATTTTTTTTTTTTTGTGGTTAATTTTTATTTTTAAAAAAATAACTTAAATATTAAATTATAATTAATTTCAATAATAAATGGATCATCTATTTTTTTTAGTTTGGAGAAATGTATATATAAGAAAACAAATAACTAAACATTTCAAATATTATTTTGTTAATAGTGTTATATTTTATTCTAAAGATGATTTTATTCAAACAAAAAAAAGTAGATATTTAGTAGATGTAACCTTGGAGTTCAAAGATAGATTAGATGAATATGACTTAACAGATACAATTGAATTTTTAAGTTTTGGAACTTACTTCAATCAACATCTTAAACCGGGTATGATACCACCATCAGTAAGGAAACTAAAATTTGGTTTTGGTTTTATTCATGAGATTGGGACCGATGTAATACCACCATCAGTTAAAATCTTGGAGTTTGGGGAGCTCTACAATAACCCACTTAAACCTGGTCTTTTGCCTCCTTCACTTGAAATATTAAAATTTGGCAGTAGTTTCAATCAAGAAATTAAAGAAGGCCATTTACCACCATCACTCAAAATGTTAACACTAGGTCTCAGCTTTAATTATCCATTTAAAGCAACAGTTATATCGCCATCTATTGCCCTATCTTTAGAAACTCTGGTATTCGGCTATCACTTTAACCAACCACTTTGCAAAGGAGATATTCCACCTTCAGTCAAGAGATTAAAATTTGGGTTTAGTTTCAATCAAACATTTAGCGAAGGAGTTTTACCAAAATCACTCCGATCATTAGAGCTAGGTCATTGTTTCAATCAAATACTTAAAGAGGGCGATATACCATCCTCAGTGGAAGAACTAATCCTAGATTATAGTTTAAAACCACTTCTTGACCAATGTTTTTTACCATCATCAATTAAACAACTACTCTTTAGTCGCCACTATGATAATTACAATGAAAAAGCATATGTATATTAAAACAAACAACAAAAAAAATAATAATAAATTTTTTAAACATATTTTTATTTTTACAATTTACAATTTACATTTGCTACAATAGCTTTTAAAAAAGATTTTTTTGTTGAAATACTTTCGCAGTAGGAAATTGTACTATTAATTATTGATAGTTGATTTTTGATTAATGAGTCATTGTCAAATGTATCATAAATTTGTTTAGCTCTTTCCATGCAATACACAACATCAGTACAATTACCAACATGTACTAGATCCTGGCCAATTTCTAAACAGGCTTCAGCAATACTTGGACGCAAAATGTTACCTGTAGGGGTGTAAAGTTCCACTCTTATTGATAAAACATCGTGTTGATATTCGAGAGCTCTTTCATAGTTTGATCTTAGTCTTTCGATTTGACCTAGCAAATAAAGTGTTTCAGCCATCTCTGGTATTTTAAATTTGCTTTTTTCTCTTAGTATTGATTCGCTTTGTTTTAAAAATTTGAAACCTAAATCTAATGAAGCTGGGTCCCCTTTTTGAATATACCATCTACCCAAATAATTTTGTCTATCTGTTAAAAATATATAATATTTATCAGAGTCTTCTTTGTAAAGCTCTAAACCCACTATATAGCTTTGGTTAAAATATTTGAATGACTCCTCCATATAGTTGGTAAGATTTTCGCTGTGAAAGTATGAATAGCCCAAATGGAAAAGTGAGGCAGCATAATAGTATTTGTCACGATATGTGCTATTCATGGTTTGGTAAATGTTGAATGCAATTGTGTAATACTTGATAGCATCTTGATACCTCCCATGCTCTGCATAGCATGTGCCGACCCCAACCTGGGAATATGCCTCTTGATTTGAATTGTTTTGATAGATTTGTTTTGTGTATTTTACTACAAGCAGTCTTTCATCAATGCATGGTTGCAATTTGCCTGTATTGAAGAATACCATACCCCTCATTTGGTGATATTGAAGTTGAGCTGTGATTGAGGTTGGTGAAACTGCAATGTAACTTTCCGCTATAACCAAAGCTTCGTTATAATTACCACCAGAGTAAACACTATCAAAGATTCCTTTGTACGAGTCTAGTATATATTGGTCTTTATCAAGCAGTTTCGAAACATTTAATGCCCTTTCGTAGCTAACCTTTGCATCATTAAATTGACCGAGACCAATGTTCTTTTTTCCTTCTTCCATATATTGATTGTATTGATATAAGTTGAATTTATATTCGCTTATTTCGGTATCACTCTTTAAATATTTGGTTAACATGACTGGTAATAATATTGCTGAAACAATAATAAAAAACATCATTGCTATTGCGGTAATATTGAATGTTTTTAAAAATTGACCTTTTTTAAATAAAAACCTTTTGATTAAATTTGAATACTTTGGTTTACCTTCATTTACAAAAGGGTCAAATGATCCATAACCATATTTGCTTTTATTATTTGATAATAATTCTTTGTCTGTTAATGATGAAGAAGATGTTGAGGACGAACTATTATTACAATTACTATTATAACAATTATTTTTATCGGTATAAATTATAATTTCTCTATCATTTAATTCTAAATTTTGTTGATTTTGTTGATGTTCTTGATTTAAATTTGAAAAGAGACCATTTTGTAAAAGATTTATAGCAGTTGCTCTTTCATTATAACGTTTCTTTAAAGAATCTTTAAGAAAGGATTGGATATTTTGGGGTATGTCTTGTGGAATTATTAACTCACCACTTTTTGGAAGTATATAACCATACATAAATAGTACCATTGCACCCAAACTCCATATATCTGACCCCCTTCCTGGATGATTGTTCTCATATATAATTTCGGGTGCAATAAAGCCTAAAGTTCCAGTTAAACCCCCATGATGAAGACTCTTTGAACCGGTTAAAAGTGCTATTGAATGGCCAAAATCTATTAATTTGATCTCTTTAAAGTCTTTAGACACCAAAATATTGTTGGGACTTATATCTCTGTGCATTATACAATTTCGATGTAATAGCTCTAATGCTCTAAGTATGCTCCATGTAATAAATATAATATTTTCTTCTTCTTTGATTCTATTATTTTCTTTGACATATAAGCCAATGGTTTGGCCCTCAAAATATTCTGTGTATATATACACATATTCAGCTTTAATTTCGTGATAATAATATTTCAACAATAGTTTGCTTTTTAAAGACAATATTGTCTTTAAGATATCACTTTCATTATCGAATATTAACTAAATATTAAAAATTAACTGTATTAGGATTTCTTTTTTTTTTTTATGTATTGTTTATTTAATAAATTTATACTACATTTGGGTCCCTTTTCTTTCTTTTTATAATACAATAACTATCGCCCAATTTTATACCATTTAAAATACCATTTTTCTTTTTTGCTTTAACTATAAGACCAAAACTACCTTTAGCAATAAATTGTATATCTTCCCAATCATTTTTTAACGTTTTTATAAATTCTTTGTATTCTTCCGTGTATGTATCGTGTATTGCTAATTCATTACAACCATTACCATTGAACACTTTTGATGATTCCGATTTCATAGCTCACTTTTATTTTATTATTCAAATTATTTTATTTATTATTTTTTAAAACCAAAAAAAAATTTTTGAGAGAGTAAGTGGCTTTGTAAAAGGCAATTAAATTAGACGAAAATATTTTCGTGTATTTACAAAGATGATTAAAAAATTTTGTAAAAAAAACTTTGCGATAAAAAATTTACAAAAAAAAAACTTATTTCAATGTTTTTTTTTTTTTTTTTTTTTTTTTTTTTTTTTTTTTAAACCCGGACCCCCCCCCCCCCCCCCCTTTTTTTTTTTTTTTCTAATAAAAAAAAATTTATTTTTTTTTTTTAAATTTGAAAAATTTTGTTTTTCATTTGATTTTAAATTTTAGATTAATTGGTGTGTGTCTATAAAAAAATAAAGAGATAAAATTAAAAAAAATTAAAAAAATAAAAATTAAAAATAAAAATTTAAAAAAAATATAAAAAAAAAAATGAAAAAAATATAAAAAAAAAAAAAAAAAAGTATAGAACTTAAAACATAAAATAAAAAATAAAAAATATTTTTTATATAAAATCCCAATTTTGTTACCCCTTAAGTTTTTCATTTTGTTTATGATTTGAAAGTTTTTCTAAAAAATAAATGAGATTTGAAATATTACCATTAATTATTTTTAATTTTTTAAAATATATTAGATTGTTATTTTTTTTATTAATAATATTACTAAATGTTGAGATATAATTTTTTTTTGATATAAAAAAAAATTATTTATTGATTTTATTTAAAAAAAAGTATTATAAATAAAATAAAGATGTATTTAGAAACAAATAGTTGAGTAAGAGCCAGAAAAAATACTACTACCAGAGCCTGCTGGGGATGAACCACGGGATTCACCATTAAAAGTAACGATTGGATCACGGCTTTGACCACCTGAAGCTGAACCTGTACCAGTATTATCACTTGAAGCAGAGATGGCACCAGAGGAACTAAAACCACTAAAACCACCAGAACAAGTGCTGCCTTGGCAACCTGTGAGTTCAGTTGAGGTGTTGTAGAATGGAGCATAAGATTCACAAGTAGCAACATAATTAGAATAGGTTGGTGAGTTGCAGGTTCCTGATGTACCTGGACAATATCCACTCATTGGTGTATCGCCATCACAAAAGTACATATAGTCTTGATTATGGAATTTAACAATAGTTCCATTCATATAATATTTAGCATAAATAACATAATCTAAATTACATTCTTGATCCATATAAACAAGTGCCATAGAATTGGTTTGAATAATTGGAACTGATGAAACTGTAACTTTATAATAAAATGGCTTGTATGGAGCTTCGATCCATTTATCGATATCGGTAACAAAATTTCCTGGTTCGACACATGAATTGACCTTATAGGTGTATGGTGGGTTTAATGGGGTGGTGCATAATTCAGCACCTTGACTTTGGAAATCTTGACCAGTAACAGTGTTGCCTTTAACGGTAAAGAGATGATTGGAGGTATAATCGTCGGTAACACATGTATTGGCGGCAAATGTAAAACCTACGCCATAGCTAGAATTGGAAACTAAGCATTGTGGGTCGCTAAAAACTTCAAAGTTTACATATTGATTTGAAATATCGGCAAAACAAAAATTTGAAACTATTGTTAAAATTAAAATTAAAGATAATAATAACTTCATCTTTTTATTATTTCAATATGGCTGATTGCTTTCTAAAAAAATAAAACATTTTTTAAATAATAAAAATTTTAAATTTTTTTGAATAAAAAATATAAAAAATAAAATTTTAAAAAAAACAGATATGGGCGACTAAAAAAAAACTTTTCAGTAAACCGGGTTCGAAAAAGATATTTTTAAACAATTTTGAGTTTTTTAGCTCGGATTCGAATCAAGGAACAAGAAAATTAATTTCCATTACCCAGGCAAGGTTTTTATAGATTTGAATTCCAAATATTCCAATACCAATTATTAATTTTCGTTTGAATATTCATCATGGCCCACCGTACCCATTTACTATAAAAATTATTTAAATGAAAAAAAACAATTTAATTTAATTTTAATTTTTTTATAATTTTTTTTAAAATGTAAAATTCCTAAATTATATATTACCACAAATAGTTATTTTTAATTTTTGATATACACATTTTTTTTTTTTTTTTTAAATTTCAAAATAATAAATTAAAATTTTATAAAAATATAATAAAATTTTTATTTTTTTATATTTATTTTTATTTTATTTATTTGTTTGTTTTTTTTTTTTTATGGTTATATCTATATATGTATAATTTGTATTTTTCTATTCCTTTCCTTTAAAATATCTATCGAAAGAGTACTTTTTGATATTTACTAATAAATTTAATTATTATTTTTTTATTTTATTTCCATATTTAATTAATTTAAATCATTATACCACACACACTATTACAACGAAATTTACAATTATTATTATTTTTAATATTTAATTTAATTTTTTTTTTTTTTTTTTTTTTTTTAAATTTTAATAAAATTTTAATTTTTAATTTCAATTTTAAATTTTATTAATTTTTTTTGTAATAAATAAACAAATAAATAAATAACTTAATTTTTATAATTTATAAAACAAATAAAACAAATTAATTATATAAACATAAAATAATGAAAAATCAAACAACTAGTAACGGTCAAATGGCACAAAATAAAGTTGAGCACAAAACCCATTTTGATGAAAAAAATTTAATTATTACATATGAAACATATTCTAGTTTTGGTTGTATAAAAGGTATTTATAATAATAATAAAAAAATAAAAAAAAAAAAAGAAAAAGATATTAATAATATAATAAACAGGAGATGATTATAAACTACATTCACCACATTTTAAAATGCAATTATCAGAATCAGAATTTATTAAAGACATATTAAATGGTGAAAGTAAAGAAAGATGTATGTTTGTAAATGGGATAACATTCGATATCAAAGAAGAAAATATAGATAGAAAAAACTTTACATTTTGGTGTAAATCAGATGATGACTCTAGCACTTTATATGTGATATCAAACGCAAATCAAGATTGCATTTTTATAGTTTGCGATGATTATAAAAAAACTAACGAATCATATGAAAAGTTTATCCGTATTGGTAAAAAGTTTATTGAAGATTTAGAAAAAATGGTATAAAATCAAAAAAAAAAAATAATAATTATCTTTAATAATTCTTAAAACGAAATACAAAAACTAATAATATAAAATAAATAAAAAAAAAATAAAAATAAAAATAAAAAAAAAAAATATTTTAAAAATAAAAAAAATTTTAAAAAACGAAAAAAAAACGATTATTAATTTTTTTATTTTTTTTATTGTATCTTAATTGTATTTTGTAATATTCATAGTTATAAATATTTTTAAATATGAATAAAAAACCAACAAATAACAAAAAACCATCAGCACCATCTACTGGTGGTAATAAAGCAGCACCAAAGAACAATAATGGTGTTATTACAGATAAACGTTTTACACATGCCCAATCTGAACCAAAATTCCAAATGTATAGAAAGAAAGATATGTCAATTAAACTTGATGAAAGATTCAAAAAAATATTAACAAATAAATTTACAGATAGTGGTATGTGTCATATTAATTTAAAAAAAAAAAAAAAAAAAAAAAAAGAATGTTTATTAATTTATATCATTTATTTATAAAAATACAGCTCCAATTGATGAATATGGTAGAAAGGTTGATAAAACTAAAATTAATAAAACTATTTCAAAAAATTTTATACTTGAACAAAATCAACCACAACAAGAACAAAAAGAAGATAAAAAGAAACCCCAATCACAACCAAAACAAGAACAAAAAAATAAAAAACAACAACCAAAACAAGTTGAAGAGGAAGAAGATGAAGATTCAGATATTGAAATTAACGATTCAGATAATGACTCTATAAATTCAAATGTAGATTCAGATAAAAGTAAGGTTGTAGAATATGGTGGTTTTGAATATAATTCAGATACAGAAAGTAGTGACGCAGAAGAGTTTGAAGGTGATGATATCGAGTCTGAAAGTGAAGGTGAGTTGGGACAACAGGAAGATGACGATATTCCAAGAGGTGATGCAACTAAAAGATTCGCTGTTTTAAATTGTGATTGGGATAATATTGATTCAAAAGATTTATTCGTATTATTAAATTCATTCGTACCACCAGGTGGACACATTGAAAGAATTACAGTTTATCCATCAGATTATGGTTTAGAACAAATGGCAAAGGAAAAGTCATCAGGTCCATCAAAAGAAATTTGGAGCAGAGATAAAGATCAAGCAATGATGGACGAATCAACCTTATCTTATGACAAGGTTGAAGATGCCGAATCTTTAGATGGTAAAGGTTTCAATTTAGAGAAATTAAGACAATACGAGTTATCAAAATTAAAATACTACTATGCTATCGTAAAGTGTAGCTCTGTAGAAACTGCCAATAAAATCTATGAAGAATGTGAAGGTATGGAAATTGAAGATACCGCTAATGTATTAGATTTAAGATTTGTTCCAGATGACCAAGAATTTAAAAATCCACCAAGAGATTCATGTGATACTTTACCAGCTTCAACTAAAGGTTTTGGTTTCTCCACCTCAGTTCTTAAAGGTACTACTGTAGATTTCACTTGGGATGTCGACAAGAGCAGAAAGAAATTATTAACAAAGAACTATTCAAAAGATGATGCAAGAGAAGAGGATTTGAGAGCTTATTTAGCTGAACCAACTAGCTCCGAAGACGAGTCTGATGATAGCGAAACTGATCAAACTGCCAAACGTTTAAAGCTTAGAAATAAATATAAATCATTATTATTAGATACAGATATGTTGGAAGCAAAAGAAAAGGATGATGTTCAAATTACATTCAGTTCAGCTTTTTCAGATGTTAAAGATAAAAACTCAAATTCAGATGATGATGATGATGAAGATTTTACTGTCAAATTCGATGGAGATGAAAATACTCAAGATTCATCAAGCGAAGAAGGTGACCAAGAGGGCGAATTGGTTGTTGGAAGTGAATCAGACTCAGAGGCAGATGATGAATCATCCGATAGCGAAGATGATGAAGAAGATATCCCACATAATATCAACGGCGATACCAAAGGATTTGTTAAAAACAATTCATTAAATGATGATGATGAAGTACCAGATTGGGCTAAAGATTTGAAATCAGATGACGAAGAGGAAGATGATGTTAAAGAAATGGTTATTAATACAAATTTAAGTGGTTTAGGTAAAAAATTACTCAAAGAAAAAGAACAAAGAGAAAATGGCACAGTATTTACCGATTATTTACAAAAGAAAAAAGAAAAGAAACAACAAAAGAAGAGAGAAAGAAGAGAGGAAGTTTCACAAATTATTAAAGAAAAAGAAGAAAAAGATAAACAACAAAAGAAGAATAAATCTAAAGGTAGACTCACCGAAGAGGAAAAGAAGGAACAAGCCGAACTTGAACTCTTACTTATGAATGATGACGGTGAAAAGAAGAGAGGTTTCTCCAAAAAGAAATTAGAAAAAGAAGCTAAATTAAACACACTCGATCCACACCAAAAGAAGAAACTCGAAAAGAAATTAAAGAAAAAGAACGAAAAATTAGAAGTCAAAGAAAACAAAAACATTGATGATGAAGCTGATGGATTCAAAATCGATGTTAAAGATCCTAGATTCGGTCAAATTTACAAAGATAATAACTTTGGTCTCGATCCAACCGATCCAAAATTCCTTAGAACATCAGCTATGGTAGAAATCCTCAATGAAAAGAATACCATTCGTAAATCAGAAAAAGAAAAACAAGAAAAAGAAATTTTAGAAAGAAGAAATAAAACTAAACAAATTAATAATAATAATACAGGTTCATCAGCATCAGAAGCTGCAAAGAGCAATTTAAGTGAAATGGCATTAAATATTAAAAGAAAAGCTGAAGAAAGAAATAATTTATTAAATTCTAAAAAATTAAAATCAAATTAAATAAAAACTAAAACTTTATAAAATATCATTTAATAATTTTCCTTTTTTTTTTTTTTAAAAAATATTTCTTTTATCCATAAATTATTTCTTAACTTTTTTTTTTAAAAAATATTATATATTATTTTATTTTATTTTATTTGTTATTTAAATTTTGTTTTTTATTCTTCTTTGGTGATTTTATAAGTTTTTGGTTCCCATTGTTTGGTGACATCTGGTGAATATGAAATAGATTCTAATTCAGGTCTAATGATTGATTCAGCTTCTGGACCAATTTTAACACCTTGGCTTTCTAATTGTTTAATGAATGATTTAAATTCTTTTTTGGAGGTTGCAGATGATTTATAAAAACCATCAATATCGAAAATTTTTTGATGACCTTGTTCAGTCCATTGTTTTCTTAATCTGGAATGATGATAAAAAATAAAAATATTAATATCTATTCTTTTTCCTGTTAGTGGGTATATTTTGGTTTCCAATACTTACGCTGACATATCGATATGTGATAAATCTGAGTGTGGGTTAAATTTAAATTGGAGTGATGATTTTAATGGGTTAACGAAAAGTGAATCTAATTGTTCAGATTCAGTAGTCATTTTTAATTTATTATAGAGTTTTGAAAGATTGGTTGCTGCAGATTGAACTATATCATTGTTTCTACCTAAAGTTATTTCTAATTGTTCAAATGCTTTTTTGCATAATGGTAAAGCTTCTTCATATTTCTTTTCAATTGAAAGATAACTTGATAAATTTAATAATGCGAAATAATATCTTTCATCTAAAATTTTTTTATCTAAACTGTATTATTAATGATTTTTATTATAAATTGATAAATGTTAATATTAATACTTTTGTAACCAACAAATAATAAAAAGATTTGATTCTTACGTTTCGAAAATTTTGATTGATAATTTACATGATTCGAGTGCTTTTTTATTATCACCAAGTAAAGAGAAAAGTTCGGATAAAAGTAAAAGAGTGTGGGCATAGAATGCTTGATCTTGGTTTCCTTCTAAATAAATTAATGATTTGGTATATGATTTGATGGCATCGGTGAATTTAGATTCGATGTGATAAACATAACCAAGATTTGAAAGTAAATAACCATAGAGTTGTTTTGATTTAATACCATTTTCACCAAGAGTATCAAAACATTTACGTTCATAAAGTGAAATACCGCTAATTAAAACTGATTGTGCATCGAGAAGTTTACCTTGAGAAATTAATTCTGTAGCTTTATTATTTAATGAAATACATTTATCGAGTGGTGAAACTTGTTTGCTTTCAACTGATTCTAATGAAATAGTTTCAACTCTTGGTGAATAAAAATCTGCAATTTTTTTTGAAATTTCTTCAATATTTTTTCTATAATAAAATAAAAATATTAATATTTTCATTTTCTATTTCCTTATCTATATTAAATTGATTATGATTATGATTATGATTATGATCATGATTATGATTATGATTGTGATAATTTATTTTGATTATGATAATGATAATTTATTTTGATTTTAATCTGTATTGTTTGTGTTGAAGTCTTACTCTAAAATTAAATTTCTTCCTCCTTTAATATTCATATCTTCGAGGATATCTTCATCACCTCTTGTTTCCTCAGTTGAAAAATATCTTTTATTATTTAATGCATTTGATCTTAAAACAACTCTTGATGTGTTAAAAGTTGAAAATGATCTTTTTAAAGAACTGTATTTATTTAAAAAATTCATTTTCTTTAATATATATAAATATAATAATGTTTAAAAAAAAATAAAAAAACGAAAAAAAAAAAAAAAAAAAAAATTATAAAAACAAAATTTTTAAAAAATTTTTTTTAATTTTTTTTTTTTTTTTTTTTTTTTGCATAAAAAAAAAAACAATCAATGAAGTACACATACATTTTAATTAAAACAATCTATTTGTTTATTGTTTGGATTGTAAATCAAAAACTATTTTTAAAATTATATATGTAAAAAAAATTGCCAAAAAAAAAAAAAAAAATAAAACCCACATTTTTTTGCCAAAAAACCCACAACAAATAAACAAATGTTTTTTTAAAATAAATATAAATGAACATAAATAAATATATAAATAAACCCATAAATGAAAATATAAATACTAACTATGGATTGTAATAAATAAATAGTATATTGTTTTATTATATAGTTTTTTTTTAAAATTTTTTATTACCACCTAGGGTTCTTGAGGGTTTAAATTGTTGACTTGTTAATCTATTATTTATTACTCTAATATTGTCATCGTCAATGGGTAGTGGTCTTTCATAGGTTATTATATTTTCTAAATTTAAAACTTTTGAATCTTGTTGAAATTCAATATCGTATCTTCCTTGAGTTAAAATTGGAGGAGAGAAAAAAGAAACTTTTTTTTCATCGTAGGATCTTTCTGTAATTGATACCGGAACGCCACCAACTTTAATACTAATATATGGTCTAACTGGATTTTTAAATTGTACACTAATTTTGGTACCACCACGAAGAGATGATTGTAGTGGATGCACCATTTCTACAGTGATATCGTCAATTGAGCCACCTGTTGAACCCCATTCACTTTCCATAATTGAATATTTATCACTTGGACTATTGTTATAATTATCAATTTGACTATAACTCTCAATCTTGCTATTACCTAGATAGTTTTTCATTATACTATCGTGATTGTTTAAAATATTATCAATGTTACCATTGCTACCAGTGCTATCGGATCTATGATGTCCACTACCAGTGCTATCTGTTCTATGATGAGCTCTGGGTGAGAATTTGGGTGAAGAATAATTACTATTACCTGCACTATTAAGTTTTGGTGAAGAATGAGTACTGTTATTGCCTATACTAATATTATCATAATTATTATGATTTCCATTTATATTATTACTATTGTTGCTGTAGTTGTTACCTCCATTCATATTATTATTGTTTTTATTTTTATTTAATTTACTATTGTCAATTGATTCTCCTGAAGAATTTAATAATGGGGAGGTAGTTGATTTTTGGAACGTATTTAATGCTTGATCATTTGCTTTGCTAATATCGTTTTCTGTTTGAAATACTATATCTGTAAATATTAACTTTTGTTCCGATAGAATATATTGACCATCAGATATTATAATTTCGACTTCGCCTTCTTCATCTTGTGACGGTGATAAAATTAAAATTGCATTTACATTTTGTTTAAACGGTGAAATTAACATACCGCCAATTTGGATGGTAATCGTTGGTTTATTTAAATTTTCGCCAGTGATTGCAATGAATGCACCACCTCTCTTTGGACATACGGCTGGAACAACTGATATAATCTTACTTCTATCAATTGAGTCTTCATAATTAAACTCTGGTATTGGGGGTGTTGATGATAATGGTTGGGCTGGTGGTTGTGATGGTTTTAGTAAATTTGAAAATGAACTTATAAAACTTGATAAAAGTGGTGGTGATTTTTGAACATTGTTAGCTGTAGTAATATTAATGCTATTGTTATTGTTATTATTATTATTATTATTGTTTGAAGGTATATTAATGTTTTTTATATTGTTATTATCTGCTTTATTATCAACTGGTTTACTTGGTTCTTCAGGCTGTAAATATGACTTTTCAAGAAGTTGTTTGGTTGTAAATTTGAATTGTGGTAAATTTGATTGAAGAAATAGAGCAAAAGAGTGCTTCATATTGGATATAACTTGTTGCTGTTTCGGGGTTGACCCTTGTAATGTTTTTAATTGCCTAACACCATTTTCAAATTCTTTAATGTGAATGGATATTACTCTTTCTAAATCTCTTGCCTGGGCTAATAGTGGAGAGTTCTTATTTGGTATTTTATTAACTATATCTTTAAATTTGGGCATCTTGTTCTTTAAATCCACCATATTTAAATCCATTTGTTCATAAAATTGTGAAAAAGATGATGACATTGCCCTCTTACTTTCAAATTCGAAAATTTCTTTTTTTGATACACTATCCATTATACTAAAACAATTCTTACATGTATATACAACTAGTGTATAGAAAATAAGAGTTGATTAATTTCTATTTCTATAATTATTTTTAATGTTAACTATAAAAAGGTATATTTACTTTGATTATTTGATGGTATTCTCAATTCTTTAAATGGTATTGGGTTGTAGTTACAGTCTGAACATACTATTAATTTACAGATTAAACATATTTGCTTTTTATTTTTAATTAACCCAAATTTTGTTTCGCATAGTGAACATTGATGAACATATTTACTCTTTTCGCTAATATCATCGTTCAATAAATTACTCTTATTAATTGTAGCCAATTTTACTTTTGGTTTTAATTTTTCCCATACCATATTTTTATTTAACTGAATTGAATTTCTTAAATCTTTAAACTCTTTAGTTCTATTCCTACGAACTGAATAATAATAAAAATAATTTAATTATCATTAGTGTGAGTAAAATAAATAAAAAATAATGATAATATCTATAAAAATATTATGTAGTACATACCTAAAGATTCAGGTGTTATCTCTTCATAATCAGTGTAGTCTATATCATTATAATCCTCATTTTTTGCTGCTATATTTGCTGTTGCTGAATTTATAAAATTACCTCTTTTTTTATCTTCATTGCTCATCATTTTTTTTTTTTAATTTTTTAAACTTTAATAAAAAAATTAAAAAAAAAAAAAATAGTTTTATTTATTATTATTATTATTATTATTATTTATTATTATTTATTATTACTAATAATTTTTTCTAATGGCATAATAATTATAATAAAAATATATTGAATCGAATTAAAAATTAAAAAATTTTTATTTTAAAAAAAAAAAATAATATTTTTAAAATAATATTTAAGTGTGTTTATTTTACGTGCGTGTGTGTGGGGTATTATTTATCTGTATGGGGGCGAATGTGTGTGTATATAAATAAATTTGGTTATAGTGTGTGTATTTACAAAATTTTATGCAAACTCTTTTTTTTTTATTTTATTTATTTTAATTTTTTAATTGATTTTTTGAAAATTAAAAAAAAATAAAAAAAATTGTTTTTAAAAAATAAAAAAAATAAAAATAATAATAATTGTTTTGTAAAATTTTTTTCAATGAATGCACGCGATCAACAATATTTAAGTTTACTAGGTTATATTTAAATTATATATTAATTGTTTTATAATATAATAATAGATATAATAGTAATAATAGTATATAATAATTATTTACCATAATAATGATAATATAATAATGAATAATAATAATAATAATAAAAATAATAGTAGTAATAACTCAGTTTCATTCGATAAAGATAATGATAATTTAAATTTTATATTTAATAGTAACCAAAAACTATCAATAACCCAACAAAGAGTTTTATTACCAATATTCGAATATAAAAAACAAATATTATATTTATTAGAAAATAAACAAACCTTAATTATAGTAGGCCAAACTGGTTGTGGTAAATCAACACAAATTCCACAATTTTTATATGAAAATGGATGGGCAGATGGTTTTAGAACTATTGTATGTACACAGCCAAGAAGAGTAGCAGCAATATCAGTCGCTGATAGAGTGGCTGTAGAATTGGGTGAACCTCTAGGTAAAACAGTCGGGTACAGTGTAAGATTCGATGAAAAGATATCAGATGTAGAGACAAGAATAAAATATATGACTGATGGTATGCTAATAAGAGAAATGATGCTGGATCCATTGCTTCAAAAGTATCCAGTTATAATGATAGATGAAGCTCACGAGAGATCACTACCCACAGATATATTATTGGGTTTACTAAAGAAGGTGCAAAAGAGAAGACCCGATTTGAAATTAATTATATCATCTGCCACATTGAATGCTGAGGAATTTTACAACTTTTTCAATCACAATACAAAATTTGATAAAACATTGGATACAGTGTCGATATTGTCAATTGAAGGTCGTGTCTATCCAGTAGATATTCATTATTTAGAAGAACCAACTGTAAACTACATAGAAAAGACATTGGAGACAGTCGTGAATATACATTTAACTCAACCACCCGGTGATATATTGGTTTTCTTAACAGGTCAAGAGGAAATTGAAAAGATGATAATGGCAATAGAAGATCGTTTAGAATCCTTAGCAAATAATAGTAGTACACCGTCTCCTGGTAGTAAGATGAAGTATAGTATAGTGCCAATGTATTCAGGTTTATCGATTAATAAACAAATGAAGGTTTTCGAAAAGCTACCGGATCCAAAGAAAACTAGAAAGATCGTTGTGGCCACCAATATAGCCGAGACCTCTATTACAATTGATGGAATAGTGTATGTAGTGGATTGTGGGTTTGTTAAACTTAAATCATATAACTCTATTACTGGTTTAGAGTCTTTGATAGTCGCCCCATGTTCACAGTCATCTGCAAACCAAAGAGCTGGTAGGGCTGGCCGTAATAGAGCCGGTAAATGCTATAGACTATACACTCAAGATACATTCGAACGTTTGTTAGAAAAGCAAACCACACCAGAGATACAAAGAAGCAATTTAAGTACCACTGTTTTACAATTGAAGGCATTGGGTATCGATAATATATTACATTTCGATTTTGTATCACCACCCCCACCATCATCACTGATAAGAGCATTAGAGGTGTTGTATGGTTTGGAAGCAATCAACGACTCAGGAACACTAACATCACCAGTTGGTATGATAATGGCAGAGTTTCCAACAGATCCATCATTTTCAAAAATGATTATTCAATCAGAGAAATTTGGTTGTAGTGAAGAGATCATCACAATTGCGGCAATGCTAAATATTCAAGGTCTCTTTACAAACCAGAATCATAAATCAAGAAAGGATCTTATAGTTAAAGAAGGTGATCATTTAACACTACTCAATGTTTACAACTCATTCATCGCCAATAATAGCTCATCATCATGGTGCCATGACCACCAAATTAATTATAAAGCAATGCAACGTGTTCAACAAGTTAGAAAACAACTATTGGCATATGCAAAGAAATACTCTATCAAAATACAATCATGCATCGAATCTGGTAATATCAAGAACTCTAGTATATCAATTAGAAAATCAATTTTATCAGGTTTCTTTATGAATGCTGCTCAATTACAATCCAATGGCTCTTATCAAACAGTAAGAGAACGTCACACTCTCTATCTTCACCCAACCTCTGTAGTATGCCTATCCAATTCACCACAATGGGTATTATTTAACGATGTAACGATTACAACTAAAGAATATATGAAAGATATCACAGTTATCGAACCCACGTGGTTATCTGAAATTGCACCACATTTTTATAAATTTAAAGATTAAGAAATTTTATTTAAATATATCGTTATTTGTAGTTATAAAATAGAATAAAATATAATAAAATATAAAATATAAAATATAAAATTAAATTAAATTAAATTAATAAAACTATTTATGATAATTTTTATTTAATTAGTTTCATCATCATCTTCTTCATCATTTGAATCTTGATTTTCATATTCATATTGTTCTTCTTGGTCTTCGACTTCACCGAATACCATACCTTCCTCTTCAACTAATTTTTCATATTCTTCTAATGGCCAATCTACTATATTTTTTGTTATTTTGTAATCTGATAATTTTAATTTTAATGATTTTAATTTCTTTTTGCTGGCATGTTGTAACCATACACAATAGTCGTCAATATATAATCTATTTAAATAATATTTGAATTCGTGGCCCTCTAATTTCTTTTTAATATCTAATAAACATTTTAATAAACATCTTTTACCCAATTGGAAAATTTGTTGAGTGTCTTGAAAAACTCTTGCAGAAAGATCCCAGCTTCTGTATAATGGATAGGTCAATGATCTCTTGAGACAGCATTCTACGACGGATGTAAGGTTGCTAAAGGTATCCAAACATGATAAAGTTCCTGATATTTTACAAATGTTCCATGCAGATTCGATATTTTCATAACCCATATTGACTCTTTCGTTGTATGCATATGCAAATATAATATCGACTAAACCCAACAACAATGATTTTTCATTTGAAATCATATACTCTTTATTTGGTAAATTTTTCATAATATCTTTTTCTTCATCGGTAAATGTAATAAGTTTTTTTGAATATTTATTGTTAATTTGAGTGCTTGATTTCTCCTCTTCTTCACCTAAAATTGTTGATGGGTCAGAGTCGTTTACAATTGAAATCTTCTTTGATAAGGTCGAATTTATCTTTTCTAAAATTTCATCTGGGATATCTGATGATTGAATTTCAGTTTCATTTTGAATTTCATCTCCATCATCAAAATCTTCTAAATTGGATGGATCAAATTGTTTTGTTTCTTTAACTTCCTCTTGTTTTGGTGTTTCTTTGGTATCTGTGTTATTATTATTATTATTGTTGTTGTTATTATTATTAATATCGCTATTATTATTAATATCTTGATTTTTTTTCTTTTCTTGTTTTAATTTATTTTTTTTTAAAATTAATTCTTCCCAATTGCATTTATGATGTAATAATTCCTTAACATCGTCATTGAATATATGACACTCCATATATCTTTCTGGATCGAATTGGATATTTTCAAATTCAGTTCTAACCTTATTTCTTTCTGATTTTGTAATTGACTCTATAATTGGAATGTCGATAATATCCCCAATTTCAGATTGTAAACCTTCAAAGAAATCACTGTACATATCGTTGAAACCATATTTTACTTTACTTTTTAACTCATCCAACTAAAATAAAATAAATATTAATATTATTGATAATTTTGAGTATATTAATAATAGTTTTATTTTTTACTTACGGATGGTTCTGGTTCTAAAACTTGTTCGAATTCCCATTCAATATCTTCTTCTTCACCTTCTTCACCTTCATAATCTTCATTAACATCGCCGACATATTCACTTCCTTCACTTAATACTTGAACTTTATTGGTATTACCTCCTTTTCTTTCTAATAATTTGGTAACTAAATCTAAATCTTCAAACTTTTGGCCAATGGTTTCTTTTGGTAAGTGAAATGTAAAATCTAAAGTATTTACATTGTATGATGCCTTTTCTTTACCATTTTCAGCAACATTGTGGCTGAATGTTAATCTAAGGAAATAAGGTTTGCAATAAAATTTGAATTGATTTCCCAACAAATAAAAATCTGCTTCCGATGCTTTAATGTATGGTGTTCTTGCAACAACTATAACAAACTCTTCATTTTGCTCAACTGTAAATTTTGGTATAATCATATTATTATTACTATTATTATTGAGATATAAAATTATTATAAATAGAAAATAAAAATGAAAAAAAAAAAAATTAAAAAGGGGTATTCGTTTTTTTTTTTTAAAAAATTAAATTTAATTTTTTTAAATTCGTTAATTTTTTATTTTAGTTTTTATAAAATTATTTTTTATTTTAATGTTTATTAATTATTTATTAAATATTATTTTATTTTGTATTTTTTTAAATAAATAAAATGATTAATATTTATAAACAAAAGTAATTATTTATAATTAAGCAATAATGGTGTGAAGTAATAAAGATGTCATAATTTAAAAAAAAAAAAAATTAAAAATAAAAAAAAATTAAAAAAATAAAAAAAATCATTTTTTCGTTTTCTTTATTTTTTTATTTTTTTTTTTCATTTAAAATATTATATATTATTAATACCAAATAAAGATGTTTCAAATAAATAATTTAATCAAAAGAACAATAAATTTAAGTCTTAATAATAAAGTGGTTTTAAATACCATTAAATCATCAAATAGACCATTTTCAATAATAAATTATAATAATAATAGATTATTTTGTACAAGTAGTAATAATAACAAAGATATAAATAATAACGAATCATTAATTAAAGATGAAAAATTAAATAATGTAGATCCAAGTATAATTTTATTAAAATATGAACCAAATGTTAAACATATGACAAAAGAAGAAATGAAAAAAGATGAGAGACCATGGCATTTAAGATTAATGGGATTCTATTCAAAAGATACTCTTTCATTACACAATAGTTACAATATTTATGAAGCAATTACAAAACAATCATCAGATATCGAATTTTATAAACAATTTGGTTTACCAGTTAATGTTAGAAGTTGGTTTGCAGTTTCAGTTTTAAATATTTGGATCTCATATGTACGTTTAAGAAAAGAAGGTGCCAAAAATTCAAAACAAATACAAATCGATTTATATGATCGTTTTTGGGAAGATTTAGAAAAGAAAATTGCTTTAGCTGGTGTAAGTTTATTATAATAAAATATCAATTTATATAAATATTCAAACCCACACTACACACCATACTTCTATACATTACCACAAGCACACACAGAAATTAATTTTATTAATAAAATTTTTTTTATATATAGATTAAAAGAAGATTCATTCCAAAATATTTAAGAGAATTTTATACATCTTATTTAGGTTCATTAATTGCATATGACGAAGCATTGTTTGATGATGCTACTTTAGTTAATGCAATTTGGAGAAATTTCTTTGCCATGAGTGAAGATGTCAAAACTGAACAACTTTTAAATTTAGTAAAATATGTTCGTTACCAATTAAACCATTTAGATAATGATGTTAAAGAAGTTATAAACATTGATTATATTCCAATCAATAAAGTTAAATCATTATAAAATAATAAACAAATAAAATTAAATAAATATTATCTTATGAGTAAATTTTAAAAAAAAAAAAAAAAACAATTTTAATATTTATTTTTATATAGAGTTTTAATTTATAATGGTGTATAAGAGTCTTTTTTAAATATTTCATTAATCGATAATTTAGTTTCTGAATAAATATTCATAAAACCACTTGATAGTAATGAGTCTGCAAGTTCTGTTAATTTGTTAAATTGTTTTTTATCTTCTTCAGATTGTTTAGTGTCGGTTGGGGTGGCGGTGGTGGATGTAGTAGTAGTAGTGGTGGTTCTTTTGTTTTTTGGTGGGTTCTTTCTTTTGATTTCTGGTCTTTTCGATACACTATTATTGTTGCCACCTAGTCTTTTTAATGCTGATAAAACAGTTTCCTTTTCATTTTGTAAAATATTATAAACTTTGTTCAATGTTTCTAAACGGAATGATTTTTCATTATCAGATAGGCCCAGTCTTCTTTTTTTGAGTTCTTCGTGGTGCTCTTTTTCCCAAAGATCTTCTTCTTCTGCAGTTTGTTGTGCATTTTGTTTCTCGAGTTCTCTTTTTGATATTTTAGGCATTTTAGATGACCATACTTGATCGTATTCTTGTAACCATGCATCATCTTCTTTTGTTTCTTCTTTGAATATAAAATTACCACTCTGATCAAAATAACCTCTTTCATTTTCACCTTCTAAATTAAATGAGTCGATTTCAATTTCCCCATCATCATTTTTATTTTTTCTGAATCTATCTTCGCTTTCGTCGTCATTGTCAATTTCTTCATCACTATATTCGTCATCGTTCCTAAATGCTCTTTTCGTTCTAATAGTTGCTTTGAATTTCTTATTCTCATCCCTTTTTCTTCTCTCTTCATCATCGCTATCATAATTTTCTTCACCTTCAATGCTCTCAATTTTGTCATTTAATATTTCCTCTTTGTATTTTCTTTCTCTTTTTAAATCTATAATTTTGCTTCTTTCTTTTATTTCTTTTTCTCTTTGATTTTGTTTTTCATTACCAATTTTAATTTGTTTTAAAATTTGTTCTTCGAAATCCTCTTCATTATTATTATTATTATTATTATTATTATTATTATTATTATTATTATTATTATTATTATTGTTGTTTTCTTCTATTATTTTGGTTTCTATTTCTTCGTTAAATCTAACTTTTTTTTGGTCTTCTGACATTTTATTATAAAGTAATTGTTATTTTATTAAAAATAAAATAAAATAAAATAAAATGAAAGTAATAATTTAAAAATAAAAAAATTTAAAAAAAAAGTTTTTTATTTTTTTAATTTTTTTTTTTTATAAAAATAAATTATTTTATTTTAAAATTTTCAAAAAGGAAATTATTTCTTTTTTTAAACAATTGAATAGATATAACTATATTTATTAATAGGTTATTGATACCCTTTCTAATCGAAAAACTCTATTATTTTTAGTAAAGGTGGGGGAATCGGGTGAGGATAGTCTGGATAGATTATTATTTTTGTAACTGATGGCGGAATATCGTTTTCTCTTATTTCACAACTAAAGTAGAAGCCTAATTCCAATACTTCGAGGTTCTGTGGTAGATTGCAAAGAGGATGGTCATAAAAGTCACCAAGCCATAGTCTTTTTACTGATGATGGTATTGAATTGGGTGATAATTTTTTATTAAACCTTGTAAATTCTAAAAATGTAATTGAGTTGGGCAGATCGCCATCATGCAAAACCTGATCAAAATTTGGCATATAAAGATGTGTAACTGATGGTGGTATATCATTTTTATTTAAAGGTTTATTTGAATTTAGGTATAGTTTGGTTACACTTGACGGAATAATGCTATTATTATTTTGGTTGGTGTTGTTGACATGTTGCAATGAAACTTGGCTTGTGTTTTGATTTAATCTTGAGATATTTGGGTTATCTAAAAATTTTAATGTTTTTATATTGTTATGAATAACACCATGTTTTATAATTTGATTAAATTTAGTGATAAAAGTTAATGAGGGATTACATAAAAATAAAAAAAAAGAAATTTAAAAAAAAAAAAAAAAAAAAAAATTTATAAAATAAATAAAAATAAAAATAGAAAAAAGTAAAAAAATAAATGAAAAAACAAGTTGGGTTATTCATTTCCTTATTAAAAAAAAAATAAAATTTTATTTTTTTTAATTTTTTTTTATTTTTCTTAAATTATTTTAAATATTTTTTTTTTAATAAGGAAATATAATTTTGAAAAATAAATTAAAATTTAAAGAAAATTTTTATTAATTTTTCAATTATTTTTTTTTTTTTTACCTGAGGTTTGTTCAATTTAGGTGGAACATTATAATGTTGTGATTTTGTTTATGTTGATGTTTATGTTTATGTTGATGATATATTATCCATTTTCATTAATTGTATTTTTATTAACATGATTTTCATTGTGTTGTCCATATAAATTTAAACATTAATATTAGTGTCTATCTATTCATTTAAAAAATAATTTTAGATGAAAATGATAACGATGAAGATAATAACAACCCAAGTTCAAGTTCAAGAGCAGGTAATCAAAATCAACATAAAAGTAATTTTCAATATAAATTTAAATATTAATCTTAATGTGTATCTTTTCTTTTAAAAAAATATTATAGACGAAGAAAATGGTAATGATGGTGAAGATTATAGTTCATTACCAATGGAGAAGAATCCAAGTGTAAGAAGTGGTTATACCAGTATATTTTGGAGAACAGAAAATGATATATTATTCAAAGGATATATTGTACAATTTTCAAAAGATTTGGCAATAGAAAATATGTATAATACATTGTTAAGAAATGACAGAAAGAAATTTGATAATAAGGATAAAAAACAAGTAATAAAAAGTTTAAATCATAGATACGATCAAATAATTACCAGAAATAACTTAGATATATTAGGAAAATCAATTGGTGGTACTCCAACCAATACCGACAAGTGTGAAGGTATCCTTGATAAAGATATTGCATCAAAGAAAGAACAAATTTCTAATTATCAATTAGTCCTCGCCAAGTTAGAAAAACAAATTGGAGTTTCCAAAGATATTGTTAATCAATTAGACAAAAAAATACAAGAAAAAAATTCTAGTTTAAGTTCAAGTTCAAGTTCAAGTTCAGAAATGAAGTACAGATGAACTTGAACTTGAACTTGAACTTAAACTAGAATTTTTTTCATCTGTACAGATATTGTTTCCTATGCAAAGGGTGGTCCAGTATCAACATGTCATACCACCAGATATAAAAACAATGAAAGTTTCTTAGATCAAAGTAATTTATTATTACTTGACCACTACAATGCATATGAAGGTCTTTGTGCATTAACATTTGTATCATACATTTAAGTTCAATGCAAGATTATGACCATCACGATACAAATTTAAAGGTATATAAATTGGTACACCGAATTGCTATTCCACCATTTTCTTCCATCGAAAATACATTGAAAGAAGATAATATGGTCAATGGCAGAGATGTTTCCCAAACGAAGGTCATTTATGAAGGTTTTACATGGGATGCAGTTTCTTTGAATTTAAAAATTCAAATCCCAGAAATTCCAATTTCATTCAAACCAAATAATCTTACTTTCCCAGTGGTTAGAGATTACAAACATATTGTTCCATTACCAATTGGTTATTCATATCATGAAATTTCTCAAATTCAATTCGATCAACCTTCTGGGTTCACATTTATTGATACATTGTGCTATAAGAAAATAATGAAGATATTAAACCAACTCAAAAAACTCTCCCCAGTTATGTTAATCATCAAAATATTGACTTTGTTCATAAATATGGACGACACAATGAAAATCATGTAAATAAAAATACAATTAATGAAAATGGATAATATATCATAATACAACAAAACATCAACATAAACAAAATCACAACATTATAAAAAAAAAAAAAAAAAAAAAAAAAAAAACTTTATATAAATAAATAATTTTTAAATCATATAAAATATTCATTTCAATTTTTTTTTTTTTTTATTTTTATTTTTATTTTTGTAAAAACATATTCTTAAATAAAAAAAAATAAAAGAAAAATAAAAATAAAATTAAAAATAAAATAAATAAAGAAATTCTTTTTTTTTTAAAAAATTTTTAAATTTCTTTTTTTTTTTATTTTTATGTGATCCCATTGTTTTTTTTTTTTTTTTGTATTTTTTAAGTTATCAAAAAATGAAACCAAAGATAAATCGAAAGGTGGAGGTGAGAAATTGTTATCAAACTTTAACTATTTGATATAATACCAAGAAAAAAAACGTTGGATCTAATAAAAAAACGAAGGGATTAAAATAAAATAATGAATCGGGATTTACAAAAATAATATAAAAAAAAAAAATATTAATAAAAAAAAATATTTTTTTAAAAAAAAACTTTTTTTCTAAAAATAAAAAAAAATTAACATTCATCACAATAAATTTTCAAAAAAAGGTAATAATAATAATAGTTATAAAACCTAAAGATAAAATATTAATAATAATAATAATCATAGGTATGTATTTATAAATAAAATATAGTTTATAATTATATAGATTATATAATTTTTTATTTTCTTTAATTTTAAATATAAAATTAATTTTTTTTTTTTTTTAATTTTTTTAATTTTGAATTTAAATATTAATTTTTTTTTTTGATAAAATTTTTAATTTTTAAAATTAAGTTTTCTTTTTGTAAAAAAATTATTATAGTATAAAATGGATGTCTATGATGAAAGTTATGAAGCTCTTACATTTTATTTATCTAAATATGTAGATATACCCCATTATTATGAAACTCAGTTAGAGTTAAAACAAATGATAAAGGATGAAGATAAATCGGATGAGCTTAAACGAATACTATTACTTGTAAAATCACCTCAAGAATCAATATATAGCGATGAAAACAACCAAAATAGATTTCTTTGCAATCCAACTAAAGATCACAATATTTTTAAACCCATAGATTTAATAATAAAAGAAATTAATAAATATGTATCAATAATAAAAGAGAGTCAAAACTATAAAAATATCAATTTTAAAAAGTTAGAGGACCTTTGTAATAAACATGCCATATATCTAGAAAATTTCAAAACTAAATTATCAGAAAAAGTTTTAAATTCAAAACCATCACAAAACGAGCCAGCTGATATAATTAATTTAAAAAAGCCGATTATATTCATCGATCAAGAATTAAAATATAAGCAAACTCTATGTCTACAAACAGCTTACAACTTGGCCTCATATAACATAGAAGAGAAAAGACATGTATATAATAATGTAAATGGAAGCAGTTGTGGTACCATATTAAATGATGAAATCTATTTAAAAATTGACACATCTGATGCATTATTAAATCCCTCAAAAGAGTTTGCTATATATCATCTAAATAAACTTCTTTTTCCACATAAATTACTTACATCACCAACTCAACTATTCATGTTAGATAAACTAAAAATTGTTACGCCAGATACCAGATCATCATCAACCATGATAGATGTTTCAAAAAAAAAAGAACAACTAGAAAAATCCACAATAGCAGAGCTTATCGGAATTTTACCACCAATTCATAAAAGCATAGATGACTCTTTAGTTGAAACCCGTTTTTTTATTCAAGCATCACTATTACAAAAAGGAAAAACATTAAACGAATATTTAGAAAACTCTGGAGATAATGATAAATATGACGATTTAAATTTAGAAAGCTTCAGTTCTCAAGTTATTTCAAGTTTTTTAAGTATACATACAGACTATAAACCAGACAATATGATTATTAAAGAGGGTACAAATGATATTGTATGTATTGACAACGACCATTCATTAAAACAAAATGAAATCCTGCTATTAAAATCTTATTCAGACGATATTGCCACTATTGACGATAATACATTAGAAGTAAACCTAGCCGAGATATCAGAAGCGGTCCCATCCATAAAGAATATATTATTTACAATAAAACCTCTAATGATAAAACCAATTCATAAGAACACTGTTTCTCAAATTATCGAACTTTCACCACCTATAATCCTTTTAAAATGGCTATTAAAAATCCACCATCAAAACTCAGTTTACAGCTCAATGATTTCATTATTAATTAACCCAAAAGATGATACACCAGAAGAAAAGAAAAAATACATTCAAAATGCAGAAGGAGAATTACAAGTACCTTTACAATTTAATAGTGGTTGGGTTCAATTAATGTACCAACGATTTAAATTAATTAAAGAGTGTTTACTATCGAACAAACAAATGACCCATCAAGAATTGTTTGAAGCTGTCCATCCATTTACAAGTATATACTACACGTTATTATCCAAAGATGAAATGAAACCAATAAAACAAATAGAAATAGTTTATAGTTCAGAATCCATTCAATCACTGTTTTTAAAAAATAAAAAAAACTCCAAAACAAGTAAAGAAGAAATACAGAAGCTCATTAAAGAATCAACATATTTAAAAGAGAAACCTATTTCAATTCTAAATACAATTCGAGAACTTATTGAAAATATGGAATTTAACGATTTAATAGAATGTTCATTTTTAAGTGACAGTAAATGTGGCTCCCTTTGTAACAAAAACTGTAAAACAAGTAAAAACTTTCTTGAATGGTTCGAAAATATTTATTCAGTATTTACAAGTGATAAAGATAAAGTTAATTTTCATAAATCATTTTTCAAGAACAGGGAAGTTTTAATAAGACTAATGAGGTATGGTGCATCAGCAAATATCATCAAAAATACAATTGGTTTTTTAGAAATTTCAATCAATAATGAAAATTACATTTCCTTAATAAATGACAGTGAAATATTAAAAGAGTATCCTGATTGTTGGCCCACCATCAAATTCATAATCGAGAATTATAAATTAGACTTGGAAGTACTTGACCTAGATAAAGGTATTACCTTATTCGACTATACAGCAAAATATAATAACCTGAATGTTTTAATAAATCTGATTAAAAAAGGTGCAGGAAAAAAAGCAAATGAGACAATCATTAGTTTATTTTACCAAAACCTCTCACATAAACAAAAGGTAGTTTTAAGACCTTATTTAGAACAACTATATTCAACCAATCCACTTATCACATGGAAAATATCACTAGATCAACTAATTCCATATGAAAATGAAGCACCAAAATCCTTTTTAAAATGTAAAGATATTTTATATATAACCGAAACTCAATCTAATAAAAGAAGAATACTTCCAAAAATCTATTACAATCAAATGTTTGATGAAAAAGGTGAACCTATAAAAAAAAATCTTGCAGGCACTAGAATTGTTTCTAAAATTAAAGACGATTATGGAAATGTAATTTATTTCAAATTTATGCCACAGTTCCCAGGTATAGAGATTGCCGTCAAAATGCTTAGTGACGAACTATTCAATTGCAAATTAACACCAAATTGTGAACTTGTTTCAATTGATTCAAAAAATATACCAGTATTAATAAGTCAAAAAATCCCAGGAAATCCACTATATAAAGTATTAGAAAAAAAACCACATATAATTAAACAAATAGATCCATCAAATATTTCTCAACAATTAATTTTAGCAATGATAATCAATAATGCCGATGGTAATTTAGGAAACTATATCGTTACGCGATCTCATACAAGCAACCCTATTTACAAATATAAATTATACTCAATAGACAATGACCAGTCTTTTATGCCATCAATGTCTTTTAGAAAAGGAAATTTACAATCAGAAACAGCTTTATTTTTATTTGATCAAATGAACGATATGGTTCATGAAGATGTAATCAAAAATTTTGAAAATTTAGAAATGTATAGTATTATAACTCTATGGTTAAGGAAGCTATCAACATATCAAAACCAATCAGATACTCTATTCAAATTAAATAATAAATCGAAAAATAAAGAGTGCAATACCGAAATTACATTTAATAGCAAAACAGTCCCAGATTTATATACAAAACTAAGGCGTTTACAAAAACTACTATGTGAAAATGAACCCAAAACACATTTAGATATATTAGATTATTTAGAACCAGTCATCTCATGCAGACACAAACCATTTTTAAATCTTAACCGTCCTATAAAAGAAAGATATAACGAATTGAATAAATATGTTAACCCATCAGAATCAAAAGTGTCCAGTTCAAAAAATCATACTTCAGATATATTGAAATCAAGAATTTATAATAAAAATTCCGTAGTATCAAAAGTAATGGTAGATTTTTTTTATAAACCAGAAAGTTATAACCTTCTTCAAGTAATAAATGATTTCAAATCATTAGCCACCAAATTTTTAAGTTTAAGTCTACTTATACCAGCAATTGAAAAAAATCCAAAATATATTATATCAAATTTCGAATTAGAAAGTTTATTAGAGGTAGATTTCAGTGACTATACCAAACCACAACAAGATACACTTTTTAGTTTTATAAAATCAAAAAAAATATCAACCATTAACATAAGAAATAGTAATTTTCTGTGTTCTGAGGTTTTTAATTACTTTTATCACTATAAAATAGTAAGTCTTGACCTAAGTGGGTGCAAAAATTTAAAAAACTTGGGCGGTGGTGCTATAATGAAGATTTTCTTAGTTTTTAATTCACTAATTGACCTCAGAGTAGACAATTGTTCCTCTTTAGAATCCATCCATTTATACTCTCCAAATTTAAAATTTATAAACTCAATGGGATGCAAACAAATAAATTCAATTTTTATTTATCCTCCAAATTCAAGATATTTAAATTTAAAAGGCTCGATCAATATAAAAGAATTTTCATTTGATGTTAATCTCCAATTTCTTCAAAACTTCAACAATACTTTAATAGAATATTTAAAAGTATTTAAAAATTCCGATCTTGTAGAAAGCTTTCACTTTAAAAGAACTTTTAATTATTTCGAGAATTTAGAGTACCTAAATATATCTGATACACAGTTTAATACAATTACACTCAATTTAAAAAAACTAAAACAACTAGACATGTTTTCAATGGAAAATTTAAAAACTGTATTTTTAGAATTAGAATCAATCGAAACAATTAATTTTGAAGGCTGCAAATCTTTAAAAGTTATATCAACAACAGTAAAAGATGAAAAAATTAATAATAATCTAATTTCATTTTTAAATCGTAAAATCAAAAAAATCAAAGAAAAAAAAATATCACTAAATCTCATAGCAGCAAAACAAATTAATGAAACCAAAGAACTAGAATCAATTAAGGATTGTTGTTTTTTAAACAACTATGACGACTACTTTATCTTGCCATTAGAAATCTCATCCACCCATTACTACCAGGTAGACGACAATTTTTCACTTTCCAATATACCAACAAATATTACCAAAATCACTCTTTGTGGCAACTTTAATAATAATTTTTATAAGGGCTCTTTATCTGACTCGGTTACAAATCTATCTTTATTTAATATAAAGGATCCATTGGACAAAATTGTAATTACCCCAAATATTAAAACTCTATGTTTAGGACATGGATTTGATCAAATTGTAACACCTGAAAAGATCCCATTAACAATTAAAAAATTAAAAATAGGTGAAATAGTATATCCTATAGAACCTAAACCAGAAAATATTCAATTATCGTATTTCAAAAATAGATTCAACCCAAAAAACCGATCTAATTATAAAAAAAAACAATAAACAAAAACTTTTTAAAAATACAATTTTGTATATCTTTTATTTTATTTTCTATTATTAACTAATCACAAACTAACTTATAATTTGTTAATTATTAATTTTTATCTATTTTAAAAAAAAAAATTTTAATTATTTTTTTTTTTTTAAAATTTTGACTATTGTTATTATTATTTATTTATTTATTTATTTATTTATTAACATAATGATTAAATTCTGGAATACTTGATAAAACTTGTTTCATTTGATCAGGGAATCTAGCTAATAAACTTGAGATGAGTTGATTGATTTTATCTGTTATAATTTGTTTTAATGAAAGGTCATTAGATTTATTAAAGTATGGAGCTAATGATTGGACAATAACTTGAGTATGTGGGGCTACCAAATCGAATTTAGTATTAAAGAGAACAAAAAGTGCATCGACCAAAGGTTCAACCTCTTCTCTATCTTCTTGAATTGGTAATTTAGAAAGAATTACTGGTAAAGCTGATGCAACTGGTACAAATGATGGTTGGGTTGCAATCATACGACAAACACAACCAATTGCATTATCTAAAACTACACGTTCTTGATCTTCCTCGGCAATAAGTGGTGAAATAAGTTGGAGGGCTTGAGTATATTGTTCTTCAGTAGATGAAATACTTCTTTGTAAAAGAACACCCATTAAATAGCATGAAACTCTTTGAACTTTACTTGAAGTGTCCTTAAGACCTTTAAGAGCTAATGGATAGAGTCTTGGAAGATAACCAGAATAGTCAGATTCAACTAATTTGAAGCATTCGGCAATAGTACCAATAACAACAGCCCTAATTGAAGTGAGAGTATTCTTCTTGGTTAGTTTTAAGAGGAATGGGAGTGAAGCTTCCAAGTATACCTTAAACTCTTTACCAATAGCAGTAGCCATTTCAATAATACATTCGGCAGCACTATTAATTAATTGGTAATCTGTATCTTCATCTTCATCAAAAGCATCTTCATCATTTTCTTCGTCTTCATCGTTTTCTTCTTCATTTTCTACATCAGCTTCGTCGTTGGTGTCTGGTGAGGAACAAGTTTGGCAGTAAAGACCATTGTTGAAGATTTTTAATAATGATTGACCAACTTCACCTAAATAAGGGGCAATTGCACCTGGACCTAAATCGGCAATAGTTTGAGCAATGCAGCCACAAGCACGAGCAACAACCTCTTTCTTTCTTTCCATTGTGAAAATATGTGTGTAAATTTGGAATGAGAAATCTAAAAGTGTTCTCATTTGTGGAGAGACTTGATGATTAATATCGCCTTGAACCCATTGAGTTTGAGCTGGGAAATGATGATTAGTTGGAATAACCAATGATTGGAGAGCTAAAAGGGCATTATCTCTAATCTCCTCGTGGAAATATTGAGTAAGTGGTTCAATGATTTGGATGGTAGTTTCGATGTGTGGGAAATATGAGACTGGTAATGAACGAGCCATAACACTAATGCAACTAATGGCAGCAGACTTTTCGTCGAGGAAAGAAGTACGTACACTAATTGATTCATAATCTTCGTCTTCATCAATAACTTTGTCCTCACCTTCATTATCGATACCACTAACATTTTTATTTTCGGCTCTGTGACTAACAACACCATCATCTGAAGTAGCAGACTTGAAAACTTGTAAATAGATACGTGGTAAAATTTCACCAATTTCTTCACCGAAATGTTCAAAAGCATTAGAGTAGAAAATGAATGAACTTTCAATGACTTCGCTTGATTTAGTGTTTTCGACTGTATCATGAATATAGTTAAAGAGTTCGACTAAATGTACCTTGAAACGTTCTTTTGGAACAGTTTTAATTAATGAACCAATACAATCAATTGAATGGGCTTTGAGGAGATAAAGAGCTGGGTCATCAGTTTTGCTAAGACTAAGACAGGTTTTGAGAACTTGTTCGAAATATGGTTCAAATTGTAACTCCATGGCGACAGCGATTGAAGAGATTACTGAAATTGTAAATTCTTTAACTTGAACACTATCTCTTTGAATTAATAGACCTAATTTATCCATAATGTTTGGAAGAATTGGTTTAATTTCTTTTGGTTCGAGATCTAATAAAAAGTTTTCGAGAGCAAAGCAGCATCTAAGGATGAATTGGTCATCTGGATCGGCAAGATTATCGAATACTAATGGGAAAATTGTATTGGTATATTTATAGATTTCTGGTGTAAGGGTTTGTGATAATTTACCAATGCAAACACATGCATTTTGCTTTACTTTTTTATCGGTATCTTTTAAGCCTCTGATTACGAATTGGATAATATTATCAAGATCGTCCTTCATAGTTTCGACACAACCATAGGATAATTGTTGAATAATTGTCATAGCTGCATTTCTGAAGTTTGGATTGGCGCTATCTGAATACTCTTTTAATAATGGTAAAATTGGATAGTAAATAAGTTTGCTTGAATAACTTTTACCACATTCTTTAATTGCAATAGCTGCTGATTGATAAATATTAAATTCGTAATCATTTTCATCTGCTGAATTATTTTCTAATGTTAAAATATTGAATAAAAGTTGTAAGATTGGATTTAATAAATTTTTATCTTTTAAAATTTTTGGTTGGCTATGCAAAATTAAAAAGTTAATAAATGAATAATAAAATGTGTGTGATATAAATTGATGTTTCTAAATAAATCAACTTACTATTGGATAATAGTTTCTAAGAATTCGATTGCAACAGTTTTAATTGAATTATCAATATCTGGATGTTTAATTATATCAATACTAAATGTAACAATTAATGGAATTTGAAGTTTAATTGTTGCATATGGACTTTCTGCAAGATCATTAAAAATTTCAAAAGCTGAAATGACATCATCTTCCATATCATTTTCAATACATTGCTTAATAACCTGTAATGAAGCTGGAATTAATTCGATAAATGGTTTCTAAAAATTTTAAAATAAAAATTGTAAGTGACAAGTTAAATTAAATTATATATAAATGTTAACAATTAATAATACTTACAACTTTAGATTCTGCTTGAACGGCATAAATTGCTGAACCAATTGCCTTAACTGAGAGTGCTCTAACTGATAACTCTGGATCTACAACTGTTGTTTTTAATACTTCAGGTAATTGTGGGCAAAGTTTTAAAATATTGGTAACATTTTGAATTAATGAATCTAAAATATGTATTTGAATCTTTGATAAAAAAAAAATAGTTAATATTCAATGTAATTTATAGAATTACACTATATACTAAAACCTACTTGTCTTGTAATTGGATCTTGGTGTGATGTTAACTGAATTAAAAATGGGAATAAATCTGGCCATGTACCTGCAGCAGTTTCGATTCTAGCAATAATAATAATAACTTCAGAAATTGATCTTCTAACTAATTGACTTGGTTGTGATAAAACTAATTGGAGGATAGTTTCTTTAATATACTTTCTAGATGGAATATCGAATTTGATCCATTGTGCAACTAATTTTTGTCTTAAAATAACGGCTGATAATTGTTTAATCTTTGAAAAAAAATTAAATAATTTAAAAAAAAATTTTAAAAAAAATAATTAATTTTTTATTATTTCTTTTCATTTATTTATTTTTCCACACTTACTTCATTAAATGGTGAATTTTGTAACAAATGGTATAAATATAAAGAATTTTCACTCTTTTTTAATATACCATTAAGTTTATCAGTTGCCATTTTAATAATTTCATTATTTGGTTGAAGTAAACATTTTAAACATTCTTCGATATCGGAAATTGTTTGTGGATTTAAATTAACCATTTTTTATAATTTTATTTATATATAGGTGGTAGCTATTACAATATTTTAAATTAATTTATTATCTATTAAAAACAAACTACCTATAAATTATATTGGGGGTGTATATAATAAAACTATGTTGACCACAAAACAGCAACTAAAAAAAAAAAACTGACTGTAAAAAATTTACCTTTTTTTTTTTTTTTTCGTTTTTTTAAAAATTTTTTATTTTTAATTTTTTTTTTTTTTAATAATTTTTTTTTTTATAATAAATTTTAATGTTTAAGCTATATATATGCTTTTTTTGAATTGTTTACAATAAAAAAAACCAAATGAAAAAAAATAAAAAATTTAAAAAAAATAAACAAAACTCAATGTTGATTAAAAAGGAATTTATAATTTTATTATTAGAGATTTATAAACCAAATATAAAATATTATTTAAATAAAAATAAAGCCAAAATTAAATTTTTTAAATTCAAAATAAAGCCAAATTTTTGAAATTAACAACCCCAGTATTTTTTTTTGTGGGTGATGTTTTTGAATTGGTTTGTGGTTCCATGGGTCTTGTTTGGCTATCACCAAAAGAGTCTGATACCAAACTCGAGGTCATTTTTGGAAATGTTTGTAATTAAAAAAAATTAAATAAATAAAGTTTAATTTATATTGTTGGGAGAGGGGTGAAAAAAAGTTACATTTTATTTTTTATTGTTTTTTTATTTTTTATTTTTTTATTTTTTATTTTTTTTTTTATATACGAGTAAAGATTTGTTTTGAGCGTTTTTTTACGTTCAATACCTAGCCACTCATATATGATGAGCTTTCGATTGTGGCTGGTAAATCTTTAATTTGAACAACAAATCTTGATTGAACTTGAGTGAGAACTTCATCATCTTTGGATGGAACAAATGAAATTGCTAAACCTTTAGTACCGAAACGACCAGCACGACCGACTCTGTGAAGATAAGTATCAGCTGATTCAGCCATATCGTAGTTAATAACGACATTAACACGTTCAATATCGATACCACGACCAAAAATGTTGGTGGCTACCATAATACGTGATTCAAAGTTTTTAAATTTACGGTATTGTTCGATACGTTCTGGTTGTGAGAGATCTCTATGAATACAAATGGATGGGAAACCAATGTCTTGAAGGATTTTGTTGAGGGCAGCAGCACGTGGAACTGATTTAACAAAGATAACGGCTTGATTAAAGTCAAGAGCATCTAAAAGATCAATGAGTTTCTTGTTCTTTTGGTCTTCTTTAATTTCGACGTAGTATTGTTGGAGACCGTGGAGAGTTAATTTGGAACCATCGTTAATGTAAATTTCGAGTGGATTGCTCATGAATTTCTTGCAAACTGGACGAACTGTATCAGAGAGAGTAGCAGAGAACATCATAACTTGTTTGTTTGGTGGGATGAGTTTGAAGATCATTTGTACATCTTTTCTCATGTCTAATGATTCGAGTAAACTGTCGCATTCATCGAGGACAAATTGTTTAATTTCTTTAAGTGAGAGAGCACCTTCTTTGGCTAGTTGTAAAATACGACCTGGAGTACCAATGACAATATTTGGTTTCTTTTCTTTGAGTAAATCTTTATGAGTTTGGACTGGGATACCACCATAGATAACAGCGGTTTTGATGTTTGGTAAATATTTAGTGAAACGGTCGTATTCATCACAAATCTAATGGTTAATGAAAAAAGGAATTAGTATTGGCCACTATAACTCTGAGCATTGTTAGTTAAACAATGGCAATTAAATTAATCTTACTTGATAGGCAAGTTCTCTAGTGTGACATAAAACTAAAGTGGTGACACCGGATGGGTTATTATCGAGTTGTTGTAAAGTTGAAATGACAAAGACAGCAGTTTTACCCATACCAGATTTAGCTTGGCAAATTAAATCGGAACCTAAAATAGCTTGTGGGATACATTCATTTTGTACTTCTGATGGATGTTCAAAACCACAATCACCAATAACTCTTTCTAATTCTGGTTTTAAGAGGAATTCACGGAAACCACTACTGTGCATAGCAACGTGGGTATCTCTAAAATGTTTTTAAAAAAGAAAAATATTGAATGTTATTATTTTGTTGATTTATATCTAGTATTAAACAACTATTGAATATATTATTCCATTCTTGATTTATATAATTATTAATATTAATTATGATTATGACTAACCCATAAAGTGCTGTGTTTTGTGTTTTAATATATGACTGTTATAATTTAATTATAAAGTATTTTTAATTGTCTTTATTGGTTATTTATATATCTATAATAATTATTATTTATACTGGTTTTATTATGATTGTGATTATGATTGTGATTATGATTGTTATTATTTGAAATTTTGTTTAATTAAATTGTAGTAACTTGTCTGAAAAAAAAAAAAAAAATAGAAATCTATTTTTTATTTTAAAACCCCGCCAAGATCCAAACCGACCTAAACAATAACTTCATTAACTATCTTGTTTCTTTTCTCTTAGAGATAATGAATTAAGAATAGTTTATAAATTAAATTGCTTTTTTTGAATAAATTGATTTCCCAACCGTTTTTTTAATTTAAAATTAAAAAAAATGCCAACTTTTTTTGAATTTGAACATCGGAAGTAAAGATAACCATCTTATTTACAAAGATTTGCAAAGGAATTGTATTCTTTACTTTGAATATTATAATTATTATTATTATTATATTATTATTATTATTATAATTATTATAATTATTTTTATTGAGTTTATTGTATAATAATATTATTTTTTTGTTGAATATAAAATTTGATACTATTATTCAATTTTGTATTATTATATAAAGAATGAATGGAGAGTCTAACTAAACTAGTATTTTATGAAACCTACTTTGCTGAAATATTTTTTTTGGCATCACCGGCATCGTTTTGAACTTCTTCATCACTTTCTTCGTATTCAGCTAATTCACTGATATCAACTTCTGGATTTGTTTCAGCCATTTTATAATTATATTGTTTGTTGTTCTTTTATAAAAAGAGATATTTTAAAAATAAAAATAGTATGTATAAAAAAAATATAGTGATTTTTTAAGGGGTAACTTTTTTTTTATATAAATAAAAAAATTTAACAGTTATATAAATATTATTTTTTTAATAAATTTATTTATATAATTTTATAAATATAATTTAATAAAAAAAAAATTGAAAAAAAAAAAAAAAAAAAAAAAAAAAAAAATTTAATTTTTAAAATTTTTAAAAAAAAAAAAAAAAAATTTATTATAATAAAAAAAATTAAAAAAAATTAAAAAAAAAAAAAAACATGTTGTTGAACTTTCAACAGTTTCCCCCATTTGGAATTTTTATGCAAAAAATTCACACAAATAAATACACAACACACACATATACCGCACCACCTTTTTATTTCAATTTTTATTTTTATTTTTATTTTTATTTTAAAAAAAAAATTATAATTTTTAAGAATTTTTATATATTTTTTTTTAAATGAACTTAGTGTTTTTTTAATCAAAAAAAAAAAATAAAAAAAAAAAAATATCGATATTTATATATTTTATGATCAAAATAATAAATCATTTTAAAAAAAAAAATTAAATTGGAAATTAAAAATATATTTCTAAAAAAATAATTAATTATTTTTAATGGATTAAAATAAAAACCAAAATATAATTCTTATTATTTTTGGTAATTTCCCAAATACAAATTTTAAATCGAGGGCAGCAGTTAAATCCAATACCTATTTTAAGAAAAAGGCATGATTTCAGTATAACATCTTTATTGATTGGGTGGAAACAATCATTAAAATCTATTTTCGATATTAAGTGTCGATAAAATTTCAACCCATATTTATTATAAGGTTTGATTTGGTAGTAATGAGTCTTTCAACAAATTTTAGTTTTATCTATTTCCAAAATACAATTGATAGGGGAAAAGTGCCGATTTTGAGTGGTTTGTAAATATTAGATTATTAAAGCTGTTAAACCATTTAGTTTTATAAGTTGTTGATACTCATACATAAATATTATTTCCTCAATCGAATCTCTTTTATTTATTTGATAGGAAAAAAATTAGAATTTTATTTTTTTTTTATTAAAATAAATTTTTTTTTTTTTTATTTATTGTAATTATTTTAAAATAAAAATAAAAAAAAATTTTATTTTATTTTAAATTTTTTTTTGGTTTTTATAATTCTTTTTATTTAAGTATATATGTTTATTATTAAAATAAAAAAAAAACACATCTCTATATCTAAAATTTTTTTTTAAAAAAAAAAAAAAACAAAAATTATTTTTTAATTTTTTTAATTTTTTTAATTTGTTTTTTACATACATACCAAATTAGTTTATAAATTTGTTTTTACTTTTTTATTTAATCATTTATAATAACTATAAATTATAATTGTTTTTTTTAGTTTTTAGAAACAAATATCTTGGAAGTATTAACAATGAAAAATTAAAATTATATAACATAACTGGACTATAGTTAAAGCTAGAAGAATTAAAAAACCATCCGTACAGAGACTATATATCAGAGGTTTATTATACTGGGGACCAAGATTTTGCAAGATAATTTAAAAAAAATTAGAACATCTTTACATGAATACAGAAATAAACAAAAAATAAAAATGAAAGATGAAAATAAGAGTCCTCCACAGATATATCAATCTAGGAATTTTTTTTCAAAACAATAATTTAGATTATACAGAAAACCTTAAGCCATAAATATTTTTATTCATATTCTTTTCTTCGAAACCTAAAAAATAAAATAAAATTTAGAAAAACACACCCTAGAATTCAATTTTAAAAGTTCTTTCAATTTTTTCTTATACTCGGAGCATCCAGAAACAAACCATTGATATAAGTCGATATTTATTGCTATTTATTTAAAAATAAAAAAAATATAATATTATTGCATCTGATAATGTCTATTTTCTTCGAAAACCCTTTTTTTTTTTTTTTTTTTTTTTTTTTTTTTTTGCTTTTGTTGGCATTTCAAAAAAAATAGTTACCAAAGAATGATAATTATTATAATAGTTGCTGAATTTTGGTGCAACGTACCCCTCTTTTTACGAAATTTTTGTATTGTTATTTTAACATATGTTTATTGTTTTTTAAATATAATTATTATTTTTTTTTTTATTACTAGTTATTAATTTTGTTTCTCTTTATTTTTCAAGTTGTTTAATTACAAAATTTAAACTTTTATATATAAATAATAAAAACAATATAATAAATAAAAAAAAAAATTTTTAAAAAAAAAAAATAATAAAAAAATATTATTTTTTTTTTTTTTTCAATATTTTTTTAATACAAAACTTAATCCTTTCGATACACAACTTATTTGTTTATTATTACCACAAAAATTCTTTGTTTTTATTTGTTTTTTATTTGATTTTTTATTTGTTTTTTTTTTATTATTTTTTTACCCCATTTACAGCATTTTTTTTTTTTAAAAAATTTACTTTTTATGTAGTACATTATATGGATTTCAACAAAAACTAAATCGACAACAATATGAACAATAAAACAAACCCAATAATAGATATCAATATTAATAATAAAAGCAATCCATATAAAAGGAATAGGGATAATAATAGTAACTGTATTTATGAAATAAAAATAAAAAAGGAAAAAATAAAAGTCGAAAATAATAATAATAATAAAATAACCAATAAAAACGAATTAGATAATGAATACAATGAAAAACAAACAATTCTATTTTCTTCTATTTGGAGAAATAGAGATATTAGAGAGGAAATCTCAATGCAATTATTAAAATTTAAAAAAAATGGAGTGCTAAAAGTAGACTCTTTAAAGGATATTTACGGAAATAAAAAAATATTAAAAGACTATATAACTACACTACACATAGACTCCAATAAACCAATTAAGGATTTTCAACTCCCACAATATATAGAAACATTAACTTTTGACCAATTTAACCGACCCATTTCTTTAAACCTACTGCCACATAGTATCACCGATTTGGACCTAGGCTTTCATTTTAACCATCCCATCCAGCCCAACACCCTACCCCCATCTTTAAAGACCCTTGCATTTTCAAATAAATTTAACCAACTTCTCTCAGATGGTGTCATACCTGTCAGTGTCGAAACCCTTATTTTCGGTGATAGCTTTAATCAATCTATTTCACCGGGTCATCTTCCTCCACTTTTAAAAACCCTCATCTTTGGTTGCAATTTCAATCAAACTATCAAAGAAAACTGTATACCCAAAAGTGTTAGAGTATTAGAATTTGGCTTTAATTTTAACCAGAAATTTTTAAGAGAAGGTATCATCCCTGAAGGAGTAGTCGAGCTAGAGTTTGGTTTTTCTTTTAAGAACAACATAGGTATCGGTATTATACCATCAACTGTCAGAAAATTAAGATTCAGAAATAAAGAAATGAAATTAAAAATAGATTTGCGTAATTATAAATCAATAACCACAGTAATTTTTTCAAACTCTTAATAAATTTTAATTTTAATTTTAAAACAAAATCTTAAAAATGCTATTAATAAACTATTATTTTAATCTTAAAAATTTTCATAATAATAATTATTTTTTATGAAATAAAAAAAATAGAAAAATGAAAAAATAAAATTTGGTTTTGACACCTTTGATTTTTTTTATGTATTAAATTACATTTATTTATATTTTGTGTTTATATTATATATTATATATTATAAATTATATATTATAAATTATTTATATTGCTTTTTGTTTTGTTTTTTTTAAAAATAAATATATTTTTTTTTTTTTTTAGTTTTTTTTTAGTTTTTGTTTTATTTCTTTTGGTTTTGGTTTATTATTTATTATTGATAACACGGTTATAAAGTATAGTTGATTTAAGCAAAGTTCTTTAAGTATTCAGAAGCAATGATACGACCTCTGGCATTAAGAGTTAATTTTAAGTCACTGACTTCCTTATCGATATCTTCCATAAATTGAATAATGAAATCAACGAGTTTATGTTTGAACATACTTTCGGTGTGGAAGTTGGTAACTAAGAAACTAATATCGTAACCCTATTATTATAAAAAAAAAATTAATATAATTTGTTTTAATGTTGTGTGTGGTAATGTGGTAATGTTAGCGTGGGGTTAAAATAACGGTGCCATGCATGCTATTACTACCATAAATTATTAATATTTACTTCGACTGGTTTTCTTCTTAAGATGATGAAACTTTCAGCTCTTTGAACAAGGAAACGAACGAATTTTTTAGCAAGAATAACATCAACTTCATCAGATTTTTTGATTGAAACACTGATACGAATAGAATTAATTGAGGTTTCAATTAAAACTCTTTCAGCTTTATTACGAGCAATAATAACTGGATTTAAAACTAATTCTTTGCTTGTTCTGTTGATTTAGAAATTAATTTGAATAGTAATAATGATGATAAGTGAAGATGATAAAAATTGATTAATTTAATAACAACAATTAATATAATTTGATATAATTGATTTAATTGAAAATAATAATATTAGTATAAATATATAACATTTGAATAATAAAAATTAAATTTTAGCTACTTACTTGACTTCAACTTCTGGTTTGTTGTGTCTTTCAACAATTTGTGAACCAAAGTTTTGGAGACACATTGAAGCAGTTAAAGTATTTCTAATACAATTTAAATATGGAACTTGAGCTAATGACTATATAATAACAATAATTTGATTCATTTTTTTAAAGAAAAAAAAAAAAAAAATTTTGATGTTAATATTAAGTTCATATTTTTGACAATGATTATGATTATATTAAAGTTTTTGAATAATGATGATTGTGAAATTAATGTATCTTTATTTTATTTATTTTTTTTTTATTTTTTTTTTTCATCCTTTATTGCAATTATGAAAATGATTTAAAAATCAATGAAGGCGATGATCAGTATGACACATATTATTATTGATTGTCATATTCATTAAAAAAAAAACAAAAAATACTATACAATAATTTGTAATCACTATCATCATTATTTAAATATTGGATTTTGATTGAATTGAGTGTATTTAGAAATTTACCATCTTTTA